>NC_043761.1:17265660-17445660 GCF_902148845.1 Salarias fasciatus | reverse complement strand
TCCACCTTGTGTAATTTATATTATGTTTTTTTAATCATTTAGTCACATTTGTCTTTTAGGGATTGTTTGTATCGTTCAAACACATTTTCTATCTTTTGTAGGATCACTTTGCCACGCTAGTCTTTGTTTCTCAGTCAGTTTTATTTGTTTTGGTGTTTTTTAGTCTTTCAGGTACCATTTTTCCACATTTGTATGATTATATCATGTTTCTAGGACCATTTATCCACATTAGTGTCTTCATTTCGGATTTTCCTCATGTACAGTGTGTATAATTCATCTTTATTATATCTGTGTTTGTATCAGGATGAGCTGTAAACAGTTGCTTTAAGAGAAGGAGCGCTGGCGAGAACGCCGTCCCTCCACGCTTAATGTGATTCACTCTCAGATATCACACAGAATGAGAGAGGAGGCCGCGTGTGGAAGATGGATAATGCAGGTGGTGTGTGTGTGTGGTGTGTGTGTGGTGTGTGTGTGTGTGTGGTGTGTGTGTGTGTGTGTGTGGTGTGTGTGAAGGTCACGCCTGTCTGTTGAGGCTCGTTACACTAACAAGCACTCAGCCTGCTCCCGGGGGTCCATCAGTGGGTCTTCCTCAGCCCAACACACCCTAACACACACACGCTCACACACACACACAACACACACACACAACACCGGCAGCGGTGCATTCTTCAATTTTTCATCAGCGTTTGAGCGAAGCTCCAGTCGGCCGGCCTTTGAAGCTGCTCTGATCCTCTCCTCTCTGATCAGAAGGTGAACGCTGATCGATTCCCGGAGCCGCAGAGAAACAAAGAGAAGAGAGGGAAACACTGACAGTCTGCAAACAGCATCCTCATCACACACACCACACACACACAACACACACACACACACACACACACACACACACACACGGACATGTTTGCAGTCCACAGATCTGCGGCGGCTCCAGCAGGTGCTCCGAGGAGCAAATATGCGTCCAGACTTTATCGGCTTCACGCAGCAGATGTGCAAATTTGCGGCACGTCTTGCTTCCAAATCACGTCAAACACGGGCGAGCGCGGCGGAGAGCGGCGGAGAGCGGCGGCCGGCGGCGGATATCTGTCTGGAAACGCCGTCCGCCCAGCCGCCGCCTCCCGCTCTGGCCTAACTGTGTGTATTTACTGTGGAATAAATGTGTCTTTTTTGGTTGTTTACTGAGTGTTTTCTGGAGTGTTTGTGTGTTTTGTGGTTGTTTTGTTGCAGTTTAGTGTCTCTGTGTTTGTTTGGGTCATTTTTTGGGACAGATTTCCTGTTTTGTGTCTGTTTGTGGACCCTGTTGTGTTTCTTATGGTGAGTTTACGCCGTTTCATTGCCTCTCTGTGGGTGTTTTGCATTGTTTTTAATGGTGCTGGTCTTTTTTGCCGCTGTCTGTGCCTCTTGGGGTGTTTTAGTGTCTTTCTCTGTGTTGTCTTTAGTGTTTGTCTGTTGACTCTGTTTGTGTTTCTTAATGTTAGTTTCCATGTTTTTATCGTCGGTTCTCGAGTCTCTGAGGCTGTTGGAGCCTCTTTAGAGCTGCTTTACCTGGATGTGACGGCTGTTTCGTCCATATTTGTCATGTTTATTATGTTTTAGTTGGGTCTCTGTGGTGGCTTTGCGGTCATTATGTGACTCTCCTGAATATTTGTATCTTGTCGCTGTTTTTTTGAGATTTCTGTCTCTTCTCAGTGTTCTGCCGGGTCTTTGGTGGAGTTTTGTCTCTTTTTGAATGTGTTCTCTGTGGTTTATTTGTCTCTCTGTGGTTGTTTCTCCAGATGTTTAATGTGTGTTTCTGTGGTTTTATTTGTGTGTTTTGCTGCAGTTCTTCAGAACATGTTGAATTTGTTTTCCTCGGCGGTTTCGTGTCTCTTTGTGGTTCCTCTGCGTCTCTCGCCGGCTGCTCTGGACTTTATGGCGTCTCTGGGACGTTTCCTCCGTACTTCCTTCTCTGGATTTCAGCCGTAATGTTTCTCCCGTGGTGTTTTACTCCCTCCTCCCCGGGATCTCGTTCCATTAGTAGATTGCGTTGTGTCTCACGTTGGTCTGGACTGTAATGAGGACCGTTCTGCGTGCGTTCTGGGGTTCTGCGGTTATTGTTCGTCTGAGCAGGTTTTCCTCCTTGGTGGCGTGGCGGAGTGTGTGCCAGGGCCGTGACAGAGTGATTGATGGCGAACACATTAACCTCCGCAGCACAACGGCTCCACAAATCACCTCTAATTGCGAGCGTTTTCACGCTGAGGCTGCGGGGTTCTCGAACATGGCGGCGCTGCTGATGGTCTCTTTAAACTGTCACAGAACCGGATCCTGGAGCCAGAATCTGCTCCTCAGTCCTCCACACCCGTTCCGGAGTAATTGAAAGGAGTGCGTTGGGGTGGAGGAGGGTGGAGGAGGAGGGGGGTGGAGCTGGCGGCGCCCGCCGAGCCGCTGCCAGCTGCCGAGCCGAGCTGAACCCGCCGCTTCGCCCTTGGCTCGCAGCTCATTATTCATCCCGCAGCTTCTCTGCACCCGTTGTGAAAACGCGGCGTCCTTGAGGGGGGGTCCGGGGGTTCAGGGGGGTCTGAACAGGCTAATTGGATTTCAATCTTGTACCAATCACAGGAATAGAGCCCATGAATATAGATCTGCTGATAGGATCGGTTATTCTGCGGCGGCGGCGGCGGACGCTGTGCGGCTCCATTAACCGACTGAAACCCTCCTTTATGCTTCTGTCATGAAGCTTCAGAGTAAATATGAACATCCTGTCAGATCTGACGGCTGACGCTCGGTCTGGATCCAGGTTATTAACGATAAAAGACCTTCACACACACACTCTGCTGTGGAAGTGTGTTTTCCTCCAGGTGGAGACCAGAAGACAGTCAGAAACAGGCCTGTTGCTCATCGTTTTGGGAGATGGACCGTTGGTCTTCGTCCTTGGATCCCTCGGTTTGTTCAGTCAGTTAACGGTCTCTTGTCTGTTTTGCAGTCATGAGGAGGAACCCCTTCATGGTGGACGGCTGCTGTAGGAAAGGCTCCCGCAACGCCCTGCAGGAGCTCTACAACCCCACACAGGTAGGAGGCTTTTATTTTGAAATGCCGGCTCTTTCCTGCTCCGTCAGCTCATTCTTCAGCCTTCACTGCGCCGAAAGAGACGCTGATCTGACCGGGGCCTGTGAAAGAGCTCGCTTTCTTCAACTTTAACATTTATTCATAGTTGAAAATCAGACAGAAACAGTCCAGTAAAGCCAGCACTGCGCTGCTGCTTCCGACTGGGTCAAAAATGTCTGTAAAAACAGTAAAAATGAAAACAGCTCCGACTGCTGAAGTGAGAGGATGGAGGCCCGATGGCTCTTCTCCACCTCCCTCAACATGTCGGGTTGGATGAACGGATCAGAGGTGGGAATGGAATGAATCCAACTCTGGAGAGCAAGGTCTGAATGAAGCAGTGGAGAGGAGGAGGGAGGGATGATGGATGGATGATGATGATGGATGGATGGATGGATGGATGGATGGATGGATGATAGTGGATAGATGATGGGTTGGGTTTTCTCTGTAAAACTGTCGAGAAATGACTATGTTGTAATTGGCACTTTATAAATAAAGCTAAATTGAATTGAACTGAATTGGATGGATGGATGGCTGGATGGATGGATGATAGTGGGATGGATGAATGGACAGATGGTTGGATGAATGGATGGGTTGATGGACGGTTGCATAGACTGGTGGATGATTGGTGGATGGATGGATGGATGGATGGATGGATGGATGGATGTGGATGATGATGATGAGATGGATGGATGGATGGATGGATGATGGATGGATGGATGGATGATGGATGATGATGATGATGATGATGATGATGATGATGATGAATGGATGGATGGATGGATGGAAGGATGGATGAATGGATGGTGGATGGATGGATGGATGATGATGATGATGATGATGATGATGATGGATGAATGGATGGATGGATGGATGAAGGATGGATGATGGATGGATGGATGGATGGATGGATGGAGGATGGATGGAGGATGATGATGATGATGAGATGGATGGATGATGGATGAAGGATGGATGGATGGAGGATGATGGATGATGGAGGAAGGATGGATGAATGGATGGATGGATGGATGGATGGTTGGATGGATGGATGGATGGATGGATGATGATGATGATGATGATGATGGATGGATGGATGAGGATGAATGGATGGATGGATGGAGGGATGGATGGATGGATGATGATGTGATGATGATGATGATGATGATGGATGATGGATGGAGGATATGGAATGAGATGGAAGGGGATGATGGATGGATGATGGATGGATGATGGATGGATGGATGATGATGGATGGATGTGATGGATGGATGGATGGATGGAGGATGGATGAATGGATGGATGGATGGATGGATGGATGATGATGATGATGATGATGATGGATGAATGGATGGATGGATGGATGGAAGGATGGATGATGGATGGATGGATGGATGGATGATGGATGGATGGAAGATGGATGAATGCATGGTGGAGGATGGATGGATGATGATGATGATGATGGGATGAATGGATGGATGGATGGATGGATGGATGGATGGATGGATGGATGGATGATGATGATGATGGATGGACGGAGCTTCCAGAACGTCCTTCCAGCTGAGCTCCTGCCCCGTTACAGTGCAGCATTAGCAGCAGGAAGTGAGACGGCGTGATGAGCTGCAGCTGAGGGGGGATGGCGCGGCGGCGGCGGCGGCGGCCATGGTCACACAGGTCTCCGTCTGCTGAGCGAGCAAGCCACCGTCTGCTCGTGATTACTCCTGCAGCTGCAGCAGCCGTGGCGTTCTCTCAGAGGACGGCCATGTTGATCCGTTCATGATTTGCGCGGCGCTGTAGCGCAGCTCCAGTCCTCCAGGAGCGTTCAGAAGGTGATGAGCGGCGGTAAAAAGCTGCTCCGGGGGACGCCGCGCCACATTAACCACAAAGCTCCTGCTTTTTCCGCTCACGTTCCGCGGCCCATCACTCGGGCGGGGATGATTTCCTGCCTGCTCGGGCAGCTTGTCGTTGTCAGGAGCGGAGCAGCTTTTTGGCAGGCGCGTCTGGAAGCCGTCCGTCTGCCAGGAAGCGTCGCGTTCATAAGCTGCATCGAAAAGGAAATCCGATTTGGAGCACAATGAGTAAATGTTGTTGAAGGGATGAGGCAGTCGCTAACTTTAAGGCCTTCAAGCTGCCGTGTGGAGGATTTACATCCCGCTCTGTGGAGGAGAGCGGCTGCAGGCGCTCACGCTCCCGGTGTGTGTTAACCCGACTGCCGCAGGGGGTCTTCAGCCCCTCAACCCGGGAAATGTACGGGGCCGCCCGCGTCTTTACGGCCGCAGGTGGTTCCCAGGTTCAGTCCACAGAAACGCCGCCGAACACGGCCGAAACGACCTCGGGAGGAGATACGGCAGCGAACCACGGTCTTTTAATGTCCTCCACGGTAAAGCTCTGACCGGGCGCCGTGAATCACTTTACTTGGCTTCTGGTCTGCCGGTGTGAGCGGCCAGGGGAGTGGTGTGAGCTACCAGGTGGAGTGTGTGAGCTACCCGGGGGAGTGTGTGAGCTACCGGCGGAGTGTGTGGAGCTACCGGGGAGGGTGTGAGCTACCGGCGGAAGTGGGGGGAGCTGCCGGGGGAGTGTGTGAGCTTAACCGGCGGAGTGTGTGAGCTACCGGCGGAGGTGTGTGAGCTACCGGGGGAGTGTGTGAGCTAACGGCGGAGTGTGTGAGCCTGCCGGGGAGTGTGTGAGCTACCGGCGGAGTGTGTGACTACAGGGGGAGTGTGTGAGCTTACGGCGGAGTGTGTGAGCTGCCGGGGGAGTGTGTGAGCTACCGGCGGGAGTGTGTGAGCTACCGGGGGAGTGTGTGAGCTACCGGGGGAGTGTGTGAGCTACCGGCGGAGTGTGTGAGCTACCGGGGGGTGTGTGAGCTACCGGCGGAGTGTGTGAGCTGCCGGGGGAGTGTGTGAGCTACCGGCGGAGTGTGTGAGCTACCGGGGGAGTGTGGTGAGCTACCGGGGGAGTGTGTGAGCTGCCGGGGGAGTGTGTGAGCTGCCGGGGGAGTGGTGTGAGCTGCCGGGGGAGTGTGTGAGCTACCGGGGGAGTGTGTGAGCTACCGGGGGAGTGGTGTGAGCTACCGGGGGAGTGTGTGTTCCAGATCCGCCGGGAGGACGATGCTCATAAAGCTCACTGTGATGAAGACGAGGCTGCTGACTGGTTCCTCAGCTGGACGACCTCCACGCTTCGTTCTATGAGTTTATTATGAGATCATTTTTATCACTGACTCTGACCCAGCATCTTTCCCTCACTCGGTTCTGTTTCTTGCATTTTGTTCAGTTTTTCTGCCAGATTTGCTCTGGTATTTCATTAAGTGTTAAACTTGGCATCGCACATCCAGTTTTTGAGTGTTTCTGCACTGCTTCCCTTCATATGAAATGGACGATTTTCCGAGTGAAGGAGGTCGAATCAAACCAAGTGCCGGAGAACTTCAGCTCCTCCAGTCGTCTGATCCACAGGAGGGTTTGTCCTCGGGGCGTCCTTCGATGCAACAGGCCTTACAGGGACGGTGTAATTGCGGCGGAGCTGCTTAACATTCGCCGTGATGGATTACCGAGGCAACGGGCCGAAACCGATGAATCCCTGCAAGAGGAGGGATCGATGCAGCAGCCGTGTGCGGAGGAAGGATGAACACACTCCTCGCTTCACGGACTCCATCGGGCCGAGCGGGATCCGGGCGTTCCGACGAGCGGAGTGGATCGTTCTGCTATCGGGGTGATGGATGGAGACGCCTCCTGTCCTCCCAGTCCTCACGCCCAGGGGGGTGAGCTAGGGGTTCAGAGCTAGCCGGCCACCTAGTGGCCACACGCGGTATGACTAGCTGGTTAGTGATCCACGCTCAGGGGTGTGTTTGACCTGATGATGGAGCTGGTTGCTCACTGCGTTGTGCGGCTGTGTTTACAGCAGCTGAGAGTCCTGAACGGCGCAGCAGGAGGCAAACAATCCTCTCCAGGTTCAGTGCAGTGAGAAAGTAATTTATTCAGTTTGGTAGAAGCCGCTCTGCCTCCAGCTCCTCCTCATGTCTTTGCTTGCATACATCAAACAGGTGTAAGTTAGTTTTTAATACATGAAGCAGCTGCCCTGCCGTCTCTTTAATCCCTTTAATATTCCGCTGCTCTGTAATCCACTCGCCCCGCTCCATTCCTCCCGCCTGTGTTTCTGTTCGCGCTGCCTCCCGAGGTTCTCCTACACAAAAACAATCTCTTCAAACAGATGCGGAGCCTTCCGGGCTTCGCCTCCTCGCATGTTGAGTCCTGGAGGCGAAGCAGGAGCAGAGCAGCAAGCCCCCCCGCCCCCCCCGGAGGCAGCCGGCAGCGTGCAGCTCGTCCCTCGTGTGATTAAAACACGGCTCGCCGTCCCGCGGCCCGGCGCCGCTCACATTAATCAAAATGAAAATCAGCCACCGAACGGAATACAGGAAGTGATGGGACGAGGCCGCACGCAGGCAGATATCATCTAAATACATGGGGGGGGGGGACTCAAAGCTAACGCTAACGCCGTGGAAACATGGACTCGGTGTGTGTGTGTGTGTGTGTGTGTGTGTGTGTTCGGTGTGTTTGAGCAGCAGAGGGCAGACAGATGAGTCAGGATCCTTTGATATTTGTTTGAGGTAAAGAAGCAGGCGACGGAGCTCAGACTCACCGGGAGCGGAGGGAGGCAGCCGCTCTGAGTTTTTATGACGCCGAGGACAAACAGCACATTCAGGCTGCAGCGTTTTCAACACATGCTTCTAAAAAGCGACTTCTGCTCACATTTCCTCCAAACTAACAACAGTATTTATTTATATGATACTTGAAATAGTGACATCCAGCTTAGAAAGGCCTTCGAACACTTTCATCTGAAGCTGCTCATAAATACGTTGAGATTTCATCCTTTATTTTAATTAAATATGTTTTTAAATATGGAAATATATTCCATAACTTTGCTTTTGCACTGAGTGACAAAAGGTTGTTTAATTTTCTTCATTAAATCTTTGGTTTTAAAGTTTCTAAAGTCTCTCAGTTGTGTTTGGAATAGTTCATTTTATATTAAAAGGAAGCAGATTAACCAGTCTGTCCGATGTTTTCCTTCACATGATTAATTATCTTCCACATCATACACAACACTGGAGTTATTATATGCTGATATATTAATGTTGAGGTGTTTCCTCAGCTGCCTCCCCACGACTTTTATTCATCAACTTTATGAAAGGTTTTTTTTTTCTGTTGTTTCTTTCTTTAAATACTCAATTTGAAATTGAAGCTAAGTTCTTTTGATTGGAATAGTGTGCTGGTCGTGCCACATCTCCTGTGATCTCCGTGTTTTTATCTGTAGAATTGTGAAATGTAGAATTAGTGAGACCTGCTAGAGGAGGCAAACATTTAAATATATAACTGGATAATCCAAAAATGTGATGCTATATAGATATTTTTTAATGATTTCTATGCATATTTAAGAGTTAGCTTAGCTCAGTTTAGCCTTCAGCCTATAAAAACACAGAATAAGATTGAACAAAATGTTCCCTCAAGTAGCCTGAGCTCATATTCAGCATTTCTTTCCCTCAAACGTCTGAGAAAAACTACTGAGACAACCATAAAAAGATGTTTTCTGGGCTTTCTAAACTGAGCTAATGAGCTGCTGCTTCACAGTAATTTCAGCGAACCCTCAGCAGGATGAGTGTGAAACTCCTTTAATCTGTCAGACTGAACACTTTTAAAGGAATACTGTTAATTGAAAGGAAATAACTTCCGTACAGTGATCAGAAAGCGGCTTTTGACAGATTTCAGTAACGTTTGGCCACTTGAGGGGGGGAATAATGACTGGGGATCGGTTTCCAGGCCAAGCTGTTTCCTCACATTTCCTGAGCCGAGGAGTGAGAACTCTTTTATGAAGCAGTGAAATAAATGGACCTGGCAAATCCATAATTATACAAAGCTTTCTCCGTGCTTGGGCGATCCTCGGAGTGCATCCTATTTAATTCCCTGCATGCTTCTTGGCACAGGCTGTTCAGATCTGCCAGGCACGTCCTAAAGAGCTTTTTTCCGCTGGAGGACGCTCCGTCTTTCCTCCAGTGATGGAAAACACTTGGATTGATCGCCCTGTTGGCACGCCGGCTCTGCACCCACTCACGCTCTCTTTCTGTTTCATCCTGCGTTACATTTCTTCCAACATTGCACTCGTCATAATTACTTTGGCCACTAGAGGCCACTGCAGTTTCAGCGCCGAGCATTCGGACATCTTTAAGGAGCTCTTCTTCATCTGTCCTGTCATAATATTCAGTTTAGTATCAAGTTTATTCACAATATCAGGTCACAAGTACACAGTGTAGAAAACATATCAGTTTATATCTCCGTAGCACCCAGTAATGTCATAGTTGTATTTTAAACAGTAAAACAACTTTGCAAGCATAATTGAGAGTTGCAGAATATTTATTCTCAATGAGCAAATTTAAAAAGTACTAAATCAACTATACTCAATACTGATAATGCAGCTGTATAAAAGCTTCTACATCATTACATGTAGTCAGAATACAATCCAACGGTTTTTTTCTTAATGCTATTTTAATAAGGGAAGAACCAGAAGTGTCGTACTCCAGACCAGGTCAAGGTCTTGGTCCTAACTCAAGCTCAGCCCCTTAAAGTCTTGGTCTTGACTTGGGATAGTCTGGTCCTGCTTTTGTTCTGTTCTTCAGGTGGCCTAGTCGTGGTCTTGCTCTAGTCTGGGATGACCTGGTCCTGGTCCTGCTCTGGTCTTGGAATCGTTCTGGTTTTGAGATGGTCTGTTTCTAGTCTTTTTCTAGTCTTGGGATGGCCTGGTCCTCTTCTGGTCTCAGGATGCTCTGGTCCTGGTTTTGTTCTGCTCTTGGGATGTTCTGGTCCTGGTTTTGTACTTGTCTTGATCATGTTCTGGTCTGGTGTGGTCCTGGCACTTGTTCTCGTCTTAGGAAGGTCTGGTCTCGGCCTTGTTCTGGTCCTGCGATGATCTGGTCTGGTCCGGTCCTGGTCTTGTTCTGGTCTTCGGATGCTCTAGTCCTGGTCTTGGTGTGGTCTTGGGACACTCTGGTCTTGGTCTTGTTCTGGTTTTGGTATGCTCTGATCCTGGTCTTGACTCCAACTCTGAGATGTTTATATAAAACTAAAAAACCATGACGGCATCAGCATCCTCAGCACAAGTGATTCTTTATCACAAAACTCAATAAACATATCCAGTGCTGATATATTAGTTGACATAATACAGTGGTAATAATAATGAACCAACCCGGCCAAGTTCTGCCACTGAGCCTGCATCGCTCCTCTGGAGCCAGAATATATATATAAATATAAATGAATGGATTGTCCATCATAAATCTGTTCTCGTGTTCCTTTCTAACAATAAATCTGAGTGTGTCTGTTATGATGGCCTTTAGCAGCTGGATAAACGAGGCTGAGCTTTTATTTCAGCCAGAGAAAAAAAAATACAAGGCCGGATAATAAAACACTATTTTACCTGTGACGGCGCGAAGTGGCAGCGGCGTTTTATTAACGATGTCACTTCCTTTAAGAGACTTCTGATGATCAGGCTGATGCTGAAGATAGGAAAATAACCAACAGTCAAACATGATCATGAAGATAGCAAACAAGTTCACTGAGAAACATGTCAGGAGATGGTTACTGGTCCTGCAGCTGCTGGACGCCATCTTGGATGAGGACCCGAAGAGCTCTCTCCTGGTTGTGCTTCATTAAATAAAAGTGTATCCTCTGCTGCTGATGTCCCGCTAACCCTTCAACCCCCTGCACTCAAGTCGATGTGTGTGTTTTCTCACGCTACCCCCCCCCCCCCCCAACCCCCCAACCCCCCCGGAACTGGCACCCCGGTCCGGATTATGCAGGAACAGCAGCAGCTGAGACTGGCACCGACTTAAAAGAGACGTCACACCTTTCACCTGCAGCCAGACAGCTGCGTGAGAGTCGGAGGAAAAACCACCGAACCGATGGGCAACCATACGCTGTGTGTGTATGAGTGTGTGTGTGTGTGTGTGTGTGTGTGTGTGTGTGTGTGTGTGTGTGTGTGTGTGTGTGTGTGTGTGTGTGTCTGTGTGTGTGCAGGCAGGAAGCTGGATAAGACACCCAGGGTTTAAAGACAGAGGGATTTAGAGGTGGAGGCTTTACTCTTCTTCTGTGTGTGTGTGTGTGTGTGTGTGTGTGTGTGTTCTCGTATTTCTATCCTTGTTGGGGCCAAATGTCCCCATAAGGATAGCAAAACGTGGAACGGCGTGCCTTGTGGGGACCTTTTTCCGGTCCTAAGTAGGAGAAACAGTGTTTTCTTGACCATGTTGTTGTTACTGAAAAAAGTAAAAGTGCAAAAACATTTCTTTAGGGTTAGGCTTTGTTTTGGTGTGGGTTAGGGTTAGGGTAAGGGTCAGGGTTAGGGGCTAGACATGAATGGGAGTCAATGGACGGTCCCCACAAGGATAGAAATACGAGACTGAGCGTGTGTGTGTGTGTGTGTGTGTGTGTCTCTGGAGGCTGCATATGAACACTGAAAGGGGAGAGACAAAGGGATTTAGAGGAGAGGAGCGCTGTGTTGCTCGGAGACGGTGGAGGACCCGGATCGGTCCGATCTGCTGTTTCATCCAGTTCAAACCGTTTTATGATCTTGACATCAGAATGCGCATGAAGAGCACTCTTGAGGTAATTGCATTGTGGGGATGACAGTCCGGATAGTCACTTCTGATCCGGACGAGGCCTTCTGTCGCACGCCGCCGCCCTCGCCTCCGTCCGAGCGGCTCGCCGTTCGTCACCAGCCCGGACTAAATAATCCCCTGATGTCTGCTGGGAGCCGTGTCTGCTCTCATCAGGCAGACTGCACTGACGTTGACGGCTAATAAATTGCTTCGGGATCAAGAAAATGAAACACAAACACCGAGAAAATCTGAATGAGATGCTGATGAGGCGGCGGAATCATAATGGACGGCCGTAACCGTCTGATCACAGCAAATCATGACGCAGTGAGGTCTGACTTCCAGGCTGAAGGAGGCCGTTACTCCGTGTTCAGAAACAGTCTTCAACTTCTTCACTTTTCTTCTTACCTGATACTTTTTTCCATTTCTGCATTTGAACCAGGGTCACCGAACATTTCTGAAGTTGAGCCGGTTCTGCTGAGTTCTGTTGAAGTGGCTGCGTCCGGGCCGCCGTGGCTCGGGGTTCAGCTCAGGTTGTGTGTGATGGAGCGAGGGAGGCCGGCCGGCCAATAGAAACGTCCATCATCCACACACACTTTATTACATGGGCCGTCAGCGAGGGGGTGAAGCACATCCCAGCCGACAGCCGGCCGAGGCTTTCCCGAACAAAAGAGCAATGTGGTCGTATTTTAATGTGAGACACACACTCTCTCTCTCTCTCACACACACACACACGCACACACACACACACAGCAGCTCCCACTGCATTACAGTCTACAGCGGAGGTGAAGCCACAGAATAACAACCGGTGGAGTTTTAAATGGTCCACATTTACCAAGAACACACTTGTAGTTTTGGGGTAATGAAGCCTTAAAGCAGCCGGGACGGATTGTGGAGTCCAGCAGCCCGAGCCGTCCCCGTGCGGCTCCGAGCAGAGAGACGAGTGGCCTCGCAGTGATAAGTGAAACCCTCTTTCACACTCTTCCCTGCTCCTCCTCTTCCCGCTCTGATTCTCTCTCCCCGAGGCCCGGAACACGCCGAGCAGCCAGAAAAAGGCTCAAGTGCTCATGGGAGGAGGGAGGAACTTTGATGGCTCTGAGGGGAAAGTCAGAGCAGTTTGTCATTATCTTGTCTGTGGTGCTATAATTATACCCTCACACACACACACACACACACATAGAGATGTACAGCAGCACTGTACAGACAGTAAACACACACCGCCGTGTCAGTGCCTTCATGTAAAGCCCCCAGGTGGGCACATATTTAACGGTGCACACTGGTAATTGAACTTTTCATTTCCAATCTGCCTTTAAACCATGGTGATGGTGAAATTACAGGATGTTCTCCACAGCAGACTCAGACGCGCCGCCTGCCTCTTCCGGGGACTTTAGACTCTGTGGAATCCCAGCACACACTGCAGTGTGGTCCGCTAATCCCCCACACAGCCGCCTCCTGATTTATTAAAATATCCACAAGCGGCAGACATATCACTCTTTCCATTGCCTTACCTGACCCGACGGAGCGGAGTTTCCCCCGCCGCAGGCCTACATGACGCTGATTCAGGGACCACACATCATCTGAGGAACATTTAAATCAGCTGACGGCTTCCCTTAAAGGGATGTTTCCATTAAATCTAATTGAGAGGTGACTTTAAGCTCCGCCTCTTCCTGTGTGTCATCAGACGTCCGTAATGGACTGTACTGAAAGAGACATGAGTTATTTTAATGTCCTAAAGTCCAACTTGCAGGTACAGTTGAGTATTCACCACTGTGTTTACTGCAGATAATCAAGCAATAGTGAAAGTGAAAGCAGTGATTTGGTGATTCATACGCAGAGCACTCTAGCGATCAGCAGCTTGATGCTAGCAGTGTGCCTGCACTGTCGGCATCCTGACATTTAATTTCAAAAGCAACTCCTCGTGTGTTTGACATGACATCGATCATGGAGGAACCGAACAGCTCCCGCAGAGTAAATTAGCTTTAACTTTCTGCACAGACTGAACGGTTCGATGCTCCCAGAGTTTCACTCGGAGCTGCACACATGTGGGACATAATGCACAAGAACTGCAATTAAAGAGCCATAAATCTGCTCAGAAACAGCGAAGTGGCAGCGAAAACAATCATATCTTCAAACTTTCCGTCGCACTGCATCAATCCAGAGGTTTGTGCGGCGCCGCTGGCTCCGGGAGGAGCTGCTAATAGCCCATTCTGCATTCCTAATGCCGCCGGTCTGCAGAGCGGAAGCTGAAAACAACAGCAATAACTTCAGCCGACACACAAATAGTCGATGTAACGAGCTTTTAATTGGGTCTTTTCAGTAATCATTTCTGTTCCTAAATGGCGCCGTGTGTTGGCGTTAGCATGGACATTTCTGGGACTCTACTCCAAAGGGAGCTCGTTACCCAGCTGCCCCATCTGTAGCCGTCAGGAAGGAGATCAGCCGGGTCAGACCAGGGACAGCTTCCTCCGGGTCTCTGAGGTCTGGTTACAGGGGTCCTGTCACCTGGGGACGGGGAAATCCAGGTGTGTCCAGGTGTGTCTCTGGGACTCAGCATCCAGTCCTCTGACCTCGGTGCATTCTGGGTCGGCGTTTCATCTTTCTCAGCCGTCAGAGTGAATGAGTGCCTGCTTTAGAAGTTTGGCTCCTGTCAGCTCGACCACGGCAGAAGACTGAAAACTCCTCATTAAAAGCCGATGATGAAACCCTGACGGCGGTTCCTCATCAGCCTCATCCAGGGACGGGAGGCCTCGCGGGTTCACGGCTGGTTTTACAGCCAGGCGCTCCGGCGGGGCCTGGAGTCAGATTATACCCACTCTCCAGTCGTCTTATGAACAGCAGACACGTCGGGGTTCTGCTGAGGAGGCAGATTGAGGAATACTTAGGCTGAATCCCATTTCACCCCTTAGCCCCTCCCCCTTGGCCCTACCCCTCGTTTTGCGCGTTCACGTGGAGGGTGGGAGTGTCCCGATGGTCATTATGACGGAGGGGGAGGGCTATTCACCCCTCCAAACGGAGATTCTCCCGAGGCACGCTCCAAACGGAGGGGTATGATGCAGTGGCGGCCGGTGGCGAGGGGCGCTTGTTTTGTCCGCCTACACCGCGAGTGGTGGGCGGGGTTAGTTCACTTCCGCATTGGCGGGAGCGATCGTTTCCACTCCCGCGCATTCCAGGCGCATTCCAAACACAGCAGATGGACGATTATTTTCAATAAACTGGTTTCTTCAACACCGCCCGCCCGGAATGCGAAACGAGCGCTCCCGCCAATGCGGAAGTGAACTAACCCCGCCCGCCACTCGCGGTGTAGGCGGGCAAAACAAGCTCTCCCGCCGCCGCCCCTCGCCACCGGCCGTCACTGGATGACAGATTTCCCAGAAAGCCTTGGAAGATCGGCAAGATGGCGGCGTCCGCAACGAAAGAAGTTCATGAATGTCAGTATTTCGTCAATTAATAAAATTTTAAAATGTAAGAAAAACATTCTTCTTCGGCAAACAGTTGTCGCATCTGCCTACGTCATCGGCAGCGGCGACTACTGATGAGGGACGCAATTGTTGCATGCGATTGTTGGGTGTTCCGATTCGGAGGGGTTTACTCTCGGCCCTCCCCCTTAGCACTGCGTTTCATAGGGGGAGGGCTTGGAAGAGAAATGGGATTGGGCCTTACATTCTGATTATAGTGGTTCAAGTAACGAGCAGAGAATGCTGGTTGAGATGTGCAGCAGCAGCACATGGTGTGTGAGTGTGTGGCGCCGCGGAGGCAGGGGCGTCCAGCGAGCTCCGGGGACACAGCGCTCATTCACCGCCTCCCTGCGGGGGGATTATGTAACGCCATCAGCTCACAACCCATGAATCATTTGATTCACACTTCTGCCGATTGCTGTTTTCCTGAGAGTCCCGGGGTGTCTGGAGGTCAGAGAGGCTGGTTTGTGACGACGTGGTTCCGGTTTGGGGCCACGGCGGCCTGTTGGCGGCGAGCTGCTGCTGCATCAGGTGGTTCATAAGAGCAGGGCTGATGGAGCGTGAGGCCAACGGGCCGGTGGGAGCAGCGGAGCGACCGTCGTCTTGGATTGTTTGTAGAGAAGAGGGAGCTTCGATTCATCCGTTCTACGGTTAATCCCTCAGACTGGGTCGTTAAGAGGCTTGACTCACCGGGTTTTCAATAACTGGATGAATCAATCCACATTAATCAGTAATCAAACACATAACAACCACATCAACTCCGTCAAATGATCTAAATCGTAAATATTAAAACGTGTCCTGATGAAGTTCTGCTTTAAAACGTGCTTTAAAACCTTTAAAAGCAAACACTAACATTTGCTGAGAGATTTCTTTGGGTTTTCCTTATTTAGCTCCAGAGTGTCTTTAATGAAGATTTCGTGTTTCCAGTCATGTCCAGCGCTTCGGTGCAGCTGCTCGGCAGACGCCTGCGGTCGTTCTGAGCTTTTTTCCAGGTGCGACTCCGCCGGGCTGCATGAATATGAAGCAGGTCAGCTCAGAGAAGGAGCATCTGTTCTCAGCAGCTTCCCCGGATAAACACGCCGGCGTTTCCTGGGCCGGCGGGAGAGTCACGGCGGCGTTCTCAGCTCCTCGTGAATGACATATCGGAAAGTCCGCCCCGGTGGAACGGATTAATCTGCCTCATAAACCCACAGACAGCATTGTGAGGCGCTTCTACAATGCTGCTCCTCACACACTCAGGTGTGTGTGCGTGCGTGCGTGCGTGCGTGCGTGCGTGCGTGCGTGCGTGCGTGCGTGTGTGTGTGTGTGCGTGCGTGCGCTGGCAGCTCCATGAATGCCAGGCTGTGAGCAGAGAGACAGACTGGCTTTTAGCGCCCAGCGTGAGGAAGAGCGCTGCTCTGACGAGGCCCATTGATCTCTGTTTAGTCGACTTCGCGGCTCGGAACGGCGAGGGAAGCTGGAAACGAGACGAGCAGGAGGGATCGCGCCTTCAGGAGGCGAAAATTGGTTGAAACGGAAAAAGAAAAAGCATCCTTCCAACGGCGGCGACATCAAACCGAATTCTGCGGCATCGCTGTGCTCGCAGCTCGTCCTCTGCAGACGTGATCCGTTCTGCTGGAGCACGAATCCTCAGCAGTTCCAGATGCTCATGGGCTCATCTGCCACATCCAAGACTGACGGACGCTCAGAATATCACACAACCTGTTTCACTCCGTGGTTGGAAGTGTTCCAGTTTGCACTGCTAGCACTTTATGCTAATGGGCTAACAGAACAAACAACCTGGAAACATTTGTTTTGTTTATAATATGGAATTAGAAAGAAGGTGTTTTCCACAAAAATGCTGCTGTTATTATACTTGAAGACATTTCCTCAGCTGGCCCCCCCTGACTTTTATTTACCTGTTTATTTCTTTTCCCTACAGCTTTGACATATTACCTGTGCTGAGTTTATTTACCCAGCATGCACTATCTCAGGAAAATTATGGGTGGAAACTGGTGTCAACGGCTGCGTTGTTGAAGAACAGGATGCAGTGTTTCACCTGGGAGAGGAGGAGTTGTTTGATTTCCACACCAGCATCTCGCCTCCTGCCCAGCAGGGATTAAAACGTCTCCTCAACTTCTGAGAGAAACATCATCAGCGCCGCTCTTTCTATATCTATGCTAATTCAGAGCAGATCTATCGCCGCGTGATCTTCCCCGGCGTCGGAATTCTCAGCTGAGGAATAATTTCCAGCCTGCTCCGTGGCTCCAGGGTAAATATTTGCTGGGAGCGGAGCTGTTTTCTTTTCAGACGCTATCTTCAGAAACAGGCGTGACGCGGCGTAACCTTGGTAACCTGGAACATCGACTCCATCATACGTGAGGAAATGTTCACACGTTGGAGCCGCACTGCGAAGTAGAGCTGTTCACAACCACAGTATTGATGCTAAAGCTAGCAGGTAAGCTAGCTTCCAGTGCTTAACCAAACTACCAAACTCCTCTTTTACTAAAACACTGATTTCCTCAGTTAAAAACGGTGAATTCAATAAAAAGTAGAGGCCGGATTGTCCCGGTGTGGCCTGTCGACCCCGTTTAGCCCCGTAGCATCGTGCTATCACTCAGCGCTCCTCCTGCTAGTGCTCAGGAAGCTAGCGGCGGCGTGTCGCCCTCCTTCGATCCCCGTCTCCTCTCCCCCGGCAGGGTAAGCCCCTCTCACATCAGATAAGCCCGTTTACAAATTCAAGACTTACCGTCTCTTCTGGCTATCTCCGTGTAATCACATCGCGCCTTCCGCACCCTCTCTCTTTCTCTGCAGCATCAGCAGATCCGCAGGAAGCGATTCATTACCGCCGCCGCCGCCGCCACGGATCATATTTCTAACTCATAACAACTTTCACAGAGAATAATGGAGCCGCGTTGTGGAAATGAAGACTTGAAATATGGAAATCACAGTCTGTGCGTCGCTTCCTCACACGTTTTAACAAACGGCGGCGCCGTATCTCCACCGAGCGTCCCGGCTCTGTCTGGTGTAACGCCTCTCCAGATTACAAACTTTAGCTTCAGGATTTCCAGAGTTCGCCCCTCCGTCGGTTCTGAATGCAGCTGCCGGCCGGCCGCTCTGCCGTGGGAACGTCTCGACCCGGGCGGAGGTCGGCGACCTCCGTCCCGACCGCAGCGACGTATCGCCGCCCTCATCTGTTCACCCTTTCATCCGAAGACTCCAGAGTCCGGACCGAGCCGCTCCGGCAGGCGATAAGACGGAGGGACGTCGTCCTGCGGAGGAGGGAGGGGAGATAAGGAGGACGGCCGTGTTAATCACAGCGTCTGTCCTCCGCCGGGACGAACGGCGGCCGCGCCCCCGCCGCCACGTCCCAGCAAATCGCCGCCGAGCGTCTCGGTTCAGATAAGCAGAAGACAGAGGGAGGAGAGATCGTCATCAACAGAAAGCGGCTGTCTGAGCGCCGCGGCCGGCTTTGATGCTCCGGCGTTGAACAGGAGGAGGGAGGAGTTCAGCTCCACCAGGCCTCCGTCCGTCAGACTCCAACCAAAGAACCCTTCAAAGTAAAAGAGTCTGAACAGAAGAGATTATTGAGTCTGCTGTGTGATTTATGAGAATCTGATCTGACAGGATCCATATCTTTCCCATAACACACTTTATCTTCTGTGGAGCCTCAACAAGCGCTAAGTGCCCGCCCACTTTTCCCTCTCCACCAATCACTGCAAAGCACGGGAAGCACCGCGATTCGATGGACACAGTGTGATTGGTAGATTAAACTTTATTTTATCTCAGTGTAAAGTCATTTAAAGCATCCAGATACATGTTTTTCACATTAAAAAACATAAAATTTAACCGTTTAATTTCAAAGGAATTTACTGTTGTAGCAGTCAATTATGTAACAATGGACAATAAACCTATATCTAAAAGAAAGTTATATTATTCAGCACTGAATATAATTACTATTTCACTGTATTATTGCCAAAACAAAAGGCTTGAACTGCAGGAAGTGACTGTATCTGTTAACATGTACCTTAAAGGGTTAAAAAACACCTGACTAAATGTCATTTAAAGGGTTCAGTCTTCAGCACTTTAGCTTAAAGCTTTCCTAAAATAGACACTTTTCAATAGAAATAGCATGAAAGCAGCTGAGCTGGAGCTGTGCTTCGCGTGTGTTTGCTGTATTTCCACCCAGGAAACCAGAGCCAGCTGTGGTGGAAGTTAAATGAGTAGCTTCTGGATGGTGGAGACGCGCTGCGGAGGCTGGGAGATCTTTAATCCACTCCGTCTGCTCACGCCGTGAAGCACGCCTCGTCCTCCTCTCTGCTCTGGTCCCGTCCACAACGCTCACTTCGCCCTGCCACTAGTCCAATGATTCTGATAAGATCAGTGACGGATAGATATTTATCCATCAGCTTTACATTGTAGACGTTTGTTTCCACCATCACAATTTGGTTTTTGAAATAAATTCTGTTGAATTCTGTTCAAGTTTTTCAAAAAAGAAAAACCGAAACACTGAGGTCCTGAGTCCTTCTTGCAGGATCCTTCTCTCCGTGTTTGTGAGTCCGGACTTTGAAATCAGATCTGAACCGTAAAGCGATCAGTGACTCTCAGAAACGATCCTCGCACTGCAGAGAGACGCAGACTCGCCGGTCTCCGGTTTCCGGATCGGTTTGTTGAAGTAACGATGTTCTGGTGGTACAGCGGGATCCGCTCGGCGCTCCTTCATCCTAACGGGTCACCGAGAGCAGGAGGAATGGATTCTGCTATCTCAGCGTCTCCCACAGTTTCCAGGTGTCACGGTCGATTGTTCCTCTGCTCCCTTCGCGGCGCTAACGTGGTTTTTTATTTCTGCGGTCGACGACGACCTGCTGCTGCGTCCTGCAGCTGCTGAGGCTGCGGCTGAATGCAGATGAACGTGGCTCTGTTGCTGTTCGCTGGAGATGCTCTGGCAGTTGTTTTTCTTTACATTATTGTCACAGCTATTTGCTGATCCGGCCAAACAGAGTGTGAAATCAACCCTAAACCACACTTGACGGGAACTAGATGGAAATAAATACCAGCTGTTGATACAGGATCAGTTTTACTCACATATGTTAAACCAATGCTGGTAAGTCTGATCCTGGGTGAAGTCGAGGCCTGTTCCTCTGGATGTTTACGTCGTTCGTGTTTGGATGTGAGGTTAGATGAAGAAAGCCTCCTTCCTCCGTCCTCTCGCAGCTTATTGATCTAAAGAGAGAGAGAGACGACCTCTGACCTGTGAGTCTGCATAACGATGCAGTAATGGGGCTCATGGAGCAGCAGGGCAGCTGGAGCTGAGCTCTGGAAGGCTTTGCTCCTGCTTTCAGGTGGAGATGTGCAGGTGTGGGGCGACTCACGGCCGTCGGCAGGGATTGATTTGCTCCCATGTCGGGGTGATGGATCGGCGCGTTGAAGAGCCGAGACACCGCCCGGGCGACAGGTGCCAGGCCGGTGGTCCGGGGGCCGGCCCTCCTGAAAGGCCAGGCCTGTCTGGAACGCCGCGGCCGCATCGCTTTAGATCCCAGGGCTGGAAAGCGGAGCGCTGCCCTCAGGCTGGAATAACCCGGAGCCATGCGGATCCCTTCCCTCCTCCTGACTCCAGGCCCTCCGTCCCTCCTGGTTCCTCTCTGAGTTTGAACTCCGGCTCACATGAATGATCGCCGACTGCCTCCACGCATATTGAACACTCAGTATCTGTAATATGCTCCCATATCATTATTTCCCGCCTGCGCCTGCGGACTAATCTCTGCCTCAGTCTGCGGAGAGACTCAGATGGGAGAGAGAGATGGAGTCAATAAAGAGGATGATAATAAAGGCTGGGATGAATGCCTCTCCCTCTTTATCTGTCTGCCTGTCGCTCAGCCCCGCTCGTCCCACAACACTCCTTTTTTAAAACGCTTCAGAAAGGAAATGTTTCCTAAACCGCCAAGGAAGTGATACACTGTGAACAGTGAGCTTCTTTTCTTTACACACGCCTGACCTGCAGTGAATAAACACTGTTTCAACCTGTTTCTATAACATTTCACGTGAAAATGCAGCTTTTTTTGTGTGTTTGGTTCAGAAAAGTTTTGTGTTTACACAGCAGCATTTTGAAACGATGTGAAAACGACGGGCCATGGGTTGGTGCTGGTGGTTGTTTCTGTAACGAAACTAGACAAACTTATTCCAATAGAGTTTTAATTAATTCCAGGATTTTACAATTTATCCTGTTCAGTTTGAAAATAAAAGACACTGTTGGTAAAGACGTCTGAGCTCAGTACTGGACTGAGAACAATTCAATTCCATTCAATTCCACTAATGAAAAACGTGTCTTTTCTCACTCTTCTATGAAACATCCGATAAACATGTCCCAGGTCATTGCTTGGCCTTCACAGTGACCCCGTGTCCCCCCTCTTCTGTCCCCCCCGTCCAGCCGGAGCTGTCCGGAGCGGCCGTCCTCCACCAGGCCCGGAGGGACCAGGTCCTGGACGTCTGCCGGGTCAACAGCGCGTCCAGCCGGAAGCGGAGGGTCCTCACGCTGGGGGACCTCAGGCACCTGGTGGTGGACGAGGACCACGAACTCATCTACTGCTACGTCCCCAAGGTGGCCTGTACCAACTGGAAACGGGTCATGATGGTGCTCACGGGAAGAGGCAAATACAGGTGAGGGGGCGTTGAACCGTCTCGAAGTGAAGAAGAACAAAACCGAACCAAGAGACAGGATCCAGGCGGCACAACACAGAAAATATCTCTCAGTAAAGTCTGCAGATAAAAGCCGTGGAGAGCCAGCTGAGGAAACGCCTCTCACAGCAACACGAATGAGGAATAACACACCTCCCTGCTCAATGCTTTAGAACACAATCATAAAGAATAAAAACAAAGAAGATAAAGCCTCCCGGTATTATGTCCATTGCGTCGCTGACCTTCTTAGGATTTATATATCGTGACTGTTATTTAGCTCCTCATTCAGACACAGGTCTCTGTGTCTGGTCTGTCTTTAAACTCACAGACGGTTCAGAATGTAAGCTGGTGAGTGAGAGATTCAGCAGGTAATGGATTTAATGGAAAGGTCACCATGAGCCTGACTTTGAGCAGCCGATATATGATTACTTCTTGGCTGGAGTCCAACTGAACATTTTTTTCCTCTCTCTCGCTCATTCGTTGAAGGTTTTCATGATTTTGCATTCACATGTGACGCCATTAATCCTTGATCTACAAGCTCTAATCACTTAACGGCGCAGTGACTCCGGGTGTGTGAGACATTTCCTGAAGGTATTCAGAGGATGTTTCCAGAATCAGAGCATTGACCTTAAGCTTGGAGTGTTTGCCGCTGAAACGTGAGGAGACTGTCATGAGACGACAGAAACGGTGTTGCTGAATATGTAGACTGAGACAGTCAGAGAACCGCAGACCACCAGCTCGGCTTCTGCTCGGCTGTGGCATGATTCGGTCGATGTCAACAGACTGTTTGCTCGGATCAGTAATGCGTTCTTCTGTTCTCTCACGTCTCGTGCAGCGATCCCATGGAAATCCCGTCCAACGAGGCCCACGTTCCCTCCAACCTGAAGACGCTGAACCAGTACAGCATCCCGGAGATCAACCACCGCCTCAAGAACTACCTCAAGTTCCTGTTCGTGCGCGAGCCCTTCGAGAGGCTGGTCTCCGCCTACCGCAACAAGTTCACCCTCAAGTACAACTCGTCCTTCCACAAGCGCTTCGGCACCCGCATCGTCCGGCGCTACCGCAAGAACGCCACGCAGGACGCCCTGCTCAACGGCGCCGACGTCAAGTTCAAGGAGTTCGCCGAGTACCTGGTGGACCCGGCCACGCAGCGCGACCGCCCGCTCAACGAGCACTGGCAGACCGTCCACCAGCTGTGCCACCCCTGCCACATCCACTACGACATGGTGGGCAAGTACGAGACGCTGGAGGAGGACGCCAACTACGTCCTGCGGCTGGTGGGCGTCGGCGACTCCTTGCGCTTCCCGACCTTCGCCAAGTCCACCCGCACGACGGACGCCATGACGGCTCAGTTCTTCAGCAATATCAGCACCGAGCAGCAGA
Organism: Salarias fasciatus; assembly: GCF_902148845.1. Classification (NCBI taxonomy): domain Eukaryota; kingdom Metazoa; phylum Chordata; class Actinopteri; order Blenniiformes; family Blenniidae; genus Salarias; species Salarias fasciatus. Next base: position 17,422,464 of record NC_043761.1, on the reverse strand, counting down.
TCCAGCTCTACCAGCTCTACAAGTTGGACTTCCTGATGTTCAACTACTCGCTTCCCAGCTACCTGCGCCTGGACTAGCGCCGCCGGCCCCGGGACCGCCGCTTTTCAGAGACAGGCAACACAAACAGGCCGAGGGCAGAGTTTTATGGAAGCAAACTTGATTTTAAAAACTGTCGTCCTACCTTACAGGCGTGGCGTCTGAAATCGATATTTAAGCCGCCGCCACGCGACTCGGGGGTGCAGCGGGCGGACGTCCAGGCGGGAGGCGCGGAGGGTTTTCCCCCGGGATAACCGGACTGAGAGCATGCGGACTGAAGTGTGTGGGTGAAGCAGGTCTTCAAGGCGTTTGAGAAGGGGGGAGGTTATCCTGCAGGGGATTCTCCTGACGGCGTTCCCGACACGTTTCAACAAACTGCTGACAAATTAGGCCGCTTCAGATTCTGCAAAAGCCTTGCACGCGCCCTGACCCCCCTCACCCGACCCCCCTCCACCAGTGCATAGTGGGAGCTGAGCTTACCTCCCCCTCCGCCCGCGATCGATAGAGAAACTCCGTCAAATTGTAAAGCACGCCCTTCACCGCGGCGTTAGCGCCCACCGCCCTCGCCCTCATCACATTCATACGTTTCGGGGGACGTCGGTTCAAGGATGACCTGGAACTGATGGCTACTGAGGAGCCGTCGCCCCCGGCTAATGGCTTCGACGCCGGCGAGTTGCCGTTGGATTGTCGGCAGGTTGAACCGCCCATGGACTCCCGCCGCAGCGTGGAAGTGCTTAAAAAAAAACAAAACATCATGGCCTGTAACACCAACCATCCTTAACACTGAGCTCCGGGACGTGGACAGGAAGGTACGAGGCGCGGGACAGACGCGCCGAGGCCGCCGTGGAGTGAAGAGACGGCCTGCGGGGCTGTGGACGGGTTCCAGGCTCTGGACCTCATGACCACCAGGCCCCCCCCCCCGTGAGGGGCCAGCGGACACGCCCACCAGGCCCCTACTCCAATAACCAAACATGTTTTCCAGTAAATTATCCTTTTGTCTTCATGTTTATGTTATTGTCTGATGAATAATTGCTGCGAGCAGCAATGACTAAAGATTATTTAAATGGGTTTGTTGGTTAAACTAAGAGAGAAAGATTTAATATTTTGGGTTTTTTGTTGTTTTGTGTTTCTTCCTGGGCCGATGAACAACACTTTCACATCATCATGCTGGTTTCTTTCTTCACGGTTTGCCTCTGAAACGTCATCAGTACGTCACAGCATCTCTCATCTCTAACGCTGAGTGCTCCGCCGGCTTCGTCCCTCTGTGCCTCAGATTTACGCTTTCTGGGTTATTTTCACATTTGGTGCCAGAAGCAGCCACAGCAAAAGACAGGACACTCTACTGACTCTATTCCCACCTGCGATCAGACTGTTTAACCCTCTTTAAAATGCTTTCAGCTACTGAAAATTTGCACATTTTCTTCCAAAAGCTTTACAGTTCGGTAGTAAAGGAAAAACACTTTGGGCCATTTTATGTCACACAGCAGGAGCTTCAAGCATAGATAAATGGCCACAGATATATGTTTATGGCTACTAGCATTAGCGCCTCCACACAACAGCCTCCTCGGTGTGATTTTCAGGATGATGGTTCCTGTTCAAGGCTAACGTCGTCTCAGAGGGAACGATCGAGGACACTATAGACAGAAATATTTCACTTTACATCCCTCATTCTTTCAAAAAGATCTTTTCTTTTTTAATCCTCTCGTCCTCTGACTAGACGGAGTATTCAGAGTCCTTGTAAAGTAAATTCAGATGGTAATTTGTGAATAAAATTCATTTCATTTCAATGTGGATGAGGAGATATCGATATGAGACATTTCCTCCTCTAAGGTCACAGAGGTAGAGAGAAGAGCTTTCCGATGAGACAAATTGATTTTTCCTCATTATTTTCTGTAAGAATACATAAGAAAAAAAACTTATATAAGAGGCTCTCGTTGTCGTTCCACACAAATCCCTCCAGAGGTTTCCTACTGGTTCTCCTGATCGATCAATTCAACCAGAAAATATCAAAAACAGCGACAAACCAGCGGAAGCTCCCAAACTTTTAATGAGTTTTATTGAAGGCACTTCTTGGACAGTGGTGCTGAGTTGCATGTAGACAAACATTTCCGGTAATTCAGTGAGAAACTGATGATTTGTTGAAGCTGTAAACAGTGAGATGGGTGTGATTTGGGTCTGAATGAGGCTCCTGGTGTGGAAGCAGCTCAGTGTGTCTCTGAGATGTGGTATTTAAACAGCAGACGCCTGTTAGATGGTTTATAACTCAATAATCTGATGTGAAGAGCTCAGTGCAGACTCGGCATTACAGCTTTAGAGTTGTTAAATTTGGGCTGAAACAGTCTCGTGTTGTGTTAAATGAAGTCGGGCAGTGAGATGCTAGCATGACTGGAAGAGCTCAGATTCTGTACATAAATAGTTTTTGTCCTTCAGGGACCTGTTCTGGAGGCTGCAGACCTTTTCTCTCTTCAGTATTTTCCTGTGTGAGGGTTCTACTGAGAGAGCCGCTGTGTTTTCCTCGTGCTGCTCAGACATCTGGCTCTAACAGGGAGCAGAAGCTACCGGCCCGGCCTGCAGCCCCACCGAACAATAGCTGTATTCTCAGCAGGACGCCGCATTAGCGCTCCCGCTGATGTTAGCGCCGCGCGGCGTCTTACTCAGCACTTCCTGGCGGAGGCCCGGGCGCCCGGCGCTCCGGGCGCCGCGCCTCGCTTTAAACTGCTCGTTTAGCCCAGAAAGGAAGACGAAGGAGACACAGAGGAGCTCTCAGCCGTCCTCGTCCTCCTCGCTCCGGAGGAGTCCCTGTCGGAGAGGGCGGCTGAGGTCAGCACACAAAACCTGGTGGAAGGAAATAGACTGAGACGGAAGAAAGAATCTCCGCTGGCCGCCGACAGAACCAGGGCCCCTCAGTTTGGTCTTATTCTAACTGGACCTTCAGTGTGAGGTCTGGTCACCCAGTTGTCCCACCACCCGGTTCCCCACGACTCTGCGTGGTCGTCCAGTCGCCCTGCTTCCCGTTCGTCCCGCCGCTCTGTCGTCTCATCCCGTTTCCTGTGTTAGCCTATTTATTTATCAACGACGTCCACTTTTGGACTGAACTGCTCATAAAAATGTTATTTTTTCGCCAGAGCGATTTAATTTGTGTTTCCTGTTATTTTTTGAATTCCTACGACTCTGTATGACGTGTGTGTGACATATGTTGAAAGTGACAGTTGATCAGTGGACAAAAAATGCTTTCTTGTTGAGTTTAAGTTAGCCATTAGCACGTTAGCATAGGTTAGCTTAGCTCAGCTCAGCAAAGAGAACGGAAACATGAGGAACAAACAAGCTAACTCTGATCAAAAATGTACTTTTGGGATAAAGGGGAATGACAGATTGCCAATGCTACCATGCTCAGATCGGGCAGGTAAAAGAACTTTTTTCACAATTAGCTTGTTAGCATTGGATAATTAGCAAAAAGCACAAGGGAAGGTGAAGCTACTGACCCACTGAGGTACAGAACATCCAAATAAAAACATTTTGATCCGACAATCTACCAGGCAGAAGGATTTTAAATTATTAGGAGATCCTTACTTTGATCTCTCTGCCAGCACATGCTATTTTACGATGTAGTTTTTTCCATAGCTATGCTAAGCTATGCTAACTTTCTGCAGTATCTGTAACATGGAGGACCGTATCGAGTGTGGTGTCAATCTTCTTGGCTAAAGCTCAACAACAACGCGACGGGGTTCATTCTCCACCTTGAGTTCTGTTTGAAGTCGTAGCTGAACCAGCGCAGCAGACCTGGTTATTTATGGCGCCAGACACAACATTCAGCACTATATGTGACCCAGAAAACCGTCTCGAATTTCACATCGTGAGCACAGAGGGACGAAGTCGGCCATGTTTTTTTTTTTTTTTATCTCTCTGCCTGTTTCATGTGGGATATTTCTGCCGTCCCGCTGCGGGACTCTTTTGTACAGTGTAGACATGGTGTCATTCATCCTGCTGTTGTTTTTGATGCTGTCATGTTTGGATGTGATAATGAATGATGACCACACACACACACACACACACACACACACACACACACACACACTCACATTCATTGTATCCAGAGACACTGAGCCTCCTTCTCGGTCTGCTCTTCACATCAGTGTAATTATAGGAAGACGAGGACCGGTGGGACTGATATTTACTTTAAATCTTCAGGAGGAATCCTGAGATTATCCTCAACAATGTAAGATAAACCCCCTGGGAGGTGCTGGGGTTTTAATTCATATAAGTTTACAGTTGATTCTTCAGTCTGAACCTTTATTTCAGCCAATATTATCACACAGCTTCAGATCGACTTGAGAAACACAGTTAACGCCTGGAAGAATGTGTTTCTTTCACCATTCACACTCTGGAAATCCATTTCTCACACACACACACACACACACACACACACACACACACACACACACACACACACACACACACACACACACACACACACTGATGTGGATGAATGTTCTCCAACACGATGAACCCAGTGGCATGTCTGAGGGAGAAATCCTTCTGCAGTGGTCATGAGCTGATAGTTCAGTGTTTCTGTCCACTGATCCGGTCGGTTCCCAGCTTTCCTTTCCCCGGGAGTTCGTCCAGAAATGAACCCAGAACATTACAGTGGCAGCAGACAAGAGCAGGATCCTTCAAAATAAAAGCATTTGGAAGATTACAAGTGTGTTCTGGATTCCAGAAAGTGTCTTATTCGGGTTGTAATGATTTGATTTGAGAGAAAAACTCTTTAAATGATTGAATATTCATGATAATAACTGTTTAAATTACTGTGTGATTGAATGGTAAATGAAGCGCTTTTGTATAGTTGATTCTTATTTCTTCCCTTTACATACCAATCCTGAAAATGTGAAAAGAATCACTAAATGGACACATGGAAAAAATATTCAGGTATTGAAAATGAATCAAACTCTGGATTTTTCTTCACACAATGTAAAAATAACTTCAGAGCAGGTTAGAGACTCTTCAACAAGGACTCTGAAATATCTGGTGAGTGAAGCAGTGGAGCTCGTCTCCGCGCTGGTCTTCACCAGATGAGAACATCGGTGAATCAACCACCATGAAAAAGTGAGGTGGAAAACAGCAGGTTAGTCCGTTTCTCTGCAGTTAAAGCATCTTCAAACTAAACGCTATAACTCAAAATGCTTCACATGATTAAAAAAAATTCCTCAAGGCTTGCTGTGCCACGATTTTAATTTCAGAATTTGCTGAATATTTTTAGACGACCCCAAACAGATCAGAATTTATTTTCATTTGAAAAAAAGTAATTTGTGAAAAGAGATGCACTGGTAACATGCAAACTGTTGACGTATTGATTATGTGTCTATATTAAACTGAATAATTTCAACATTTTGCTGACCCAGTGTTCTCACATAGGTATTTTATCATCATCAACAGTGATCAGAGTCAGAGCAATGAAACAAAAATCCAACTTATGAATGAATGAACATGTTCCAATCAGTGCTGAATTCAGCTTTTTAACAACCACAGAAGCAAGAACACGTCCGAGTGTAGTTTAGTGATCGCTTTCAGATCTGCTGTCGTGGCTGTCAGTCGTACACAGACACAGTATTATTTAAACTAATTACAACACAGACAACACATGAAAACCAACCAGATTTCCAAATTAAAAGTCTCCAGCTCGCACACAAATGGAAAATGTTTTTTGCTTCTATAAACTTGAGGCAAGAAAGATTTCTTGGCTCACATTACAGAAGCCTGATTCACAACATTTTATTTTATGACTGCAAGAAAAAGGAAAGAAAAATCTCAGAATGTGTCTGAAGAGTCACGTCTCAGGAATCCAGTCCAGCTTCCTGTTCCGTCTCGATACTCGCTGGATTATTCATAAACTCCTGAAATGTGTCTGTTTCCACCCGGAGAGCCTCGATGCGTCGTCCTTTCATGAACAGCTGTTACACGCTTCCTGTGTCCGAGTGTGTGTGTGTGTTTGTGTGTGTGTGTGTGTGTGTGTGTGTGTGTTCTGTCCCGGTCTCGGAGTGGAAGGTCTCTAAGGACAAGCAAGACACTCATTCCAACACACACCACTTCTTTATTTATTTATTTACTTATTATATATATAACCAGTCGAGCTGCTTCCTCGCTGTTGCCATGGCAACACACCTCAAACGGCTCCGTATGTGGCGTTCCCTCCTGGGACGGCTCCTCGCCGCTCCGCTTCGCTTTACCAACGACCATCGTCAACTGATTTTCTGTGCTGCTGTAACACCCGAATGTGGGAGAGTGGCACACACACACACGCACACACACGCACAGTCTTGTATTTCTATCCTTGTGGGGACCGTCCATTGACTCCCATTCATGTCTAGCCCCTAACCCTGACCCTTACCCTAACCCTAACCCACACCACAACAAAGCCTAACCCTAAAGAAATGTTTTTGCACTTTTACTTTTTTCAGTAACAACAACATGGTCAAGAAAACACTGTTTCTCCTACTTAGGACCGGAAAAAGGTCCCCACAAGGCACGTCGTTCCACGTTTTGCTATCCTTGTGGGGACATTTGGCCCCAACAAGGATAGAAATACAAGAACGCACACATGCACACACACACACACACACGCACCTAGCTACAAGTTTCAGAGGGGCAAGGATGGAGGCAAGCAAAAAAAACAACAAAGGAGTTTAGATTCGACTCTATGCTGATGACTGAATTTAATATAAAGACATCAGCAGAGCTCTTTCTGTAAAAGGTTCAGGTACAAACGTGATTTATTTCCTGTCAAAAACCTGCAATCCTCATTATTTTACAATGTTGTCAGAACATAATATTAAAGAAACACACTGGATGTTAAACAGACCGTGCAGGGGACTTGCAGCCACTCAAGGTGGTACTTAAGTTTTTATGAATTTTAAATTAATTCAATATGCTGCAAGGAAAAAAAAAAAGAAGAACAAAGTAGAGCCCCTTCATTTTGTGATCCTTCATTTCCAAGAAAGACTCCAATGATGCCCGCAGCTGTGTTTCACTAACTTCTGGATGCAAGGCAGGAAAAGTAACGTGAGTTCAGGAGAAAGAAGGAAAAACCCGTGTGAACCGTTGGTAATGTGTGTTGTGTTTGCAGCAGCAGCTGCAGTGGAGGGCCGGGTCTACGGCTCCTCGCGGCTCCTCGCGGCTCCTCACGGCGCTCTCTGAACCGCTGCTGCTATTTATAGTGTTTTACTAATATGAGCCGATGGTCTCGGAGGGTTTATTAGACTGAAGCATCTGTTCACTGCAGCCTCCGTCAAGGAACTTTCACTGCTTCACCGCCGGGCTGCAGCCAGCTGAGCTGGACGCTTTACGCTCCTCCACGGAAAACTCCCATCATCCATCCATTTATCCAGCAATCCATCCATCCATCATTAATTCATCATCCATCCATCCGTCATCAATCCATCATCCATCCATCCGTCATCAATCCATCATCCATCCATCCATTTATCCAGCAGTCTGTCCATCCATCATCCACCCATCCATCCAACATCCATCCATCATTAATCCATCCATTATCCATACACCCATCCATCCTTCTATTTATCCATCCATCCATCCAGCCATCATCCATCAATATATCCATTAATCCATCTATCTATCCATTCATCCAACATCCATCCATCATTCATACATCCATCCCTCCCTCATCTATCCAACATTTATCCATCCATCATCCACTTATTCATCCATCCATTCATTCATTCATCTTCTACAGTATATTCTCTTTCCTCCAGACTAAAATATGAAGCCATGAGGACATTGTCACCACCGCACAATTTTCACCAGTCCAGGCGCCACGAGCACAGTGAGAACATGAAGACTTCATCTGACTTCCTGCTGGGACCACTGGACGCCGTGTCCTTCAGAGACGGAGACAGATCCCTTCAGAGACGGATCCCTTCAGTCCTGTTTCTGGCTCCGCCTCCAGAAGCCACCACCTCAGCGGTGAAGACTTCTCTCGTTTTTGTCGTGTTGGAGCTTTAATTTGAGGCTAAATTTAGCGGCGGACTAACGCCGGTGGAATCTGAGTCAGTGGTTTCCATCATCGGCCTCCACTCTGGGCTCGGCTTCCAGAAAAGGAGAATTCCACAACTCATCTAAACCGTGTAACCAGCAGCCTGTCCACCGCTCTTTAGCTTGAAATATGAAGCTGCTTCTCTGTTTTTCAGCCTGCACTCACACACACACACACACACACACACACACACACACACACACACACACACACACACACACACACACACTCTGGCCTCCCTCTAATGACAGGGTGTGCAGTCAGAGAGGGTAGGAAGGGTAATGTGTATTTCGGAGAGGGACCACAAGGTCAGCCAGGAGGAGGAACAGTGCCAAGGACCGTGTGTGTGTGTGTGTGTGTGTGTGTGTGTGTGTGTGTGTGTCAGCCGTGGAAGCAGCCCCCTGTCATTTCTCCGGGCCTTGTTTACAGCGGCGACAGTTTGCAGTCGGAGGTCTGAACATGAAGGCTGTCAGCACTTCGGTCTCTGGGTGGACGACTGCAGTGACGTAGGGCCTCTCCTCTCCACCTGCACGCCGCCGGCACGCCGCCGGAATTCGTTTGGAGCGCCGCTCAAGGTCACCTCAACATGTGGAGGCAGTGAGAGGAGCTCAGACTCTATAATTAATGAAGGTGCAGCTGTGATGGAGGACGGAGTCTGAACCCGCCGCCGCCGCGGACCGGCAGCAGGAGGCTTCAGTGAGCAGGAATAAAGCCGCCAGGCGCCGGGATTAATTGATTCTACTGACTTTATTCTCCCAGCTGATTAGACTGTGATCACTCTTCTGGAAATGAAGCAGTGCAGGGTTAAATGCTTTTATTGTGAAAGGCTGAGGCTGCCTGTGGGAGTCAGAGGTCACCCCGTGGGTTGTGTGTTTCACTAATCAGCCTCTAATCGGCAGACAACACGGATGTCATGTCTGTCATGTGGTGGGTCGGCCCCCGGGGCCCCCCCCCCCAACCCCCCCACCGCCGGCCACTTTAAAGGCAACGCAGAGCCGAGGGCCGGCCGAATGAGAACGGAGGGGGTGGAGATGCAAACACAGCTGCTGCAGCTGGAATGAGCTGAGGTGGAGTCCGCCTCTGTGCCGATGACGTTGCTCTTTCAGCAGCGTCACATCAGAGCAAACTTTACTCCACATTTTCTTGAAGTTGCTCCACATCTTCCAGCAGCCTCGGAGGGTGAAGTCCGCCGGTCTTTACACCAGAGAAGCTCCGTCTCTCTGAAAGCTTCTTTTGATTCTAATCTGTTGTGAAATGTTTCACTTCTCCTTCGTTCCAACTCTTTGAATTAAGTCAATGTGATGAAATTACAAAACCAGCCAATATTTTCTCTGAAATGTTGAAATTCCTCAGTTTGAGCATCTGATATGATGCTCATGACTTTGTTTCACCTCGTCTCTTTAACACAATGTTTCTGGATTTTCTGTCTTCGGTCTGAAGCTGTTGGTGAAAACCTTCAGAGGAGGTTTCAGGAAGTGTCCCCCTCCTGTCTCGAACTCCGAGCGGACGTACGGTGACGGTCCGGCTGGTCACGGCGGATTTCACGGCCCGTCACGGCCGATAACATCGGCGTCTCGTGACTGGGAGCGACGGACTTGTGACCAGAGCGCCGGAGGTTCAGGTTCACGGCACATTCAGACTGTTGGGATCTGGCTGCCTGCAGAAACGAAAACTCATAAATATGCTTCCCAGCTGCCCTTGAGCTTGGCACCTCGGGGGCGGTTTGTGCTGTAAAACATAATGCACAGTTAGTCGCTCTTTCTTCCATAAAGATGAGGAGCGCTGGCAGGGCTTCCGGGCCGAATGGATTATCTGATGTGGTGATAAATCACCCTCGGATTTATGCAAACGGTGACATTTGGAGTTGAGGGCCGGCCGAAGGGATCCCGCGTCCTGAGGCCGAACGCCGCCATGAAAATGTCAGCCGTCATCCGGAGGCACAATTTACAGCGTCTGAGGGACCGATGGCCAGAAAACGCTGATGGAGCTCTATTAGTCGGCTGGTTTAGGGATCAGACTTCCTGATTACTGTGATGAAACACAAAGAGTTTTGACTGTTATGAGGAGGAACTGCTGAGATGTTTGGTCAACAGGTGCCTACTGTGTGTGGACGGAAGCTAACTGTGGGATTGCTTCTATCCTTTCTCACCTCTGACCTCCCTGGAGGGGCCGGAGCAATAACAGGAGTCACTGTGGGGGTTTGGAAAATCACATTTACTCTGCAGGCAGGACGACCCACGTATTGACGGAGCAGGATTATTGATGGTTATGGAAAGGTGCTGCTCTCCAAATGCTGTTATAGCTCTTTGTTGCCCATGAATTAAGCCTCACTCACACACACACTCCACACACACTCCACACACACTCCACACACAGCAGCAGGTCTGCAATTACAAGCTGTTTGCCAGGCTGGGTATGAGGGCGGACAGCTACGCATTGAGAATGAATAATGACGGTCTGAGCTGTAATATGCTGCTTTTCACCTTCAGGATGCTCTGCAGATGCCAGTCATCCCGACGAGCCGCCGGCAGCCAGACGGCCTCCGGCCGCTCGCTAACAGATGGCCGGCGGAGACGGGCGACGTGTGGACGGAGACGAGTCTGATCCGAGTCTGACTCCTGCCGTTTGCATTCTGACTCACCAGGATGTACGTTTACAGCAAAGGAACCTCTGGGTCTGATTTATTCAGTCCTGATTAGATTGACTTAAAATGATGCTTCAGCTTAAGCTAGCTAACCTATAGCTAGCGGCATATTGTGAGTTAATGAAGAGAAGCCTGCTGCCTCTTGGAAATAAGTTGCTACTGTTTTGATAAAAGTTTCTGAATAAGTAAGAATAACTGAGAGCTGAATAATTTACTGTAAAGTGAACAAAGCTGGCCTCATCACATTATTTTATCATCTAGCAAAAGCTCCAAACCACCAGATTAAATTTCAGTTCGTCTGCATTGAGACTTCCTGAACTGTCTTTCCAGGGTTTACGTGGACATTTCATCCACCAGGGTGAAATCTGTTCCTGAAATTAGAAACTTTCCCTGTGTTACCGTTTCTAACTTTATCCAAAAAGCCCAGAGAATAAAATGTAACGATAAGATGGTATCATCAGGAGCACTGAAATGTAGAGAAACAAAGGTAGAGATCATCGATGCATTAAGATAAAAAAAGAATAAATAAATAAAAAGCAGAAATTATTGCAAGATTCCAAAAAGCATCTTTCAATAAAGTCCACAAATGAAAGCTGTGGTGAGCCAGGTGAGGAAATGACTCTGACTTTATTAACATGAGATTTCAAAACACAATAAAAACAGATACAATCATAAAAAATACACACTTTTTCCTGACATTGCAAATAAATAATTTAGCATAAACTCTTCTGAGTATTTTTCATGATCTGGTCGACATGCCTGACATCCCATATGCATGAAGGTAAACTGTATAATCAGTGGTTTCTCTGTTGTTTATTTCTACTGTACAGACCTTTAGACGACCAGAGCAACAAGTTTCCTTCACTATAAGCTGTTTCCAGCTCAGATGAATTTAAACACGTGTGTAAAATCTGAGTGGAGCTGTAAACTCCAGACATCGAGCGTGAAACAGCGATTAACTCTGAGCTCAGTGGATTAGATGTTGGTTTCTTTAAATCAGATTTTCAGCTTTATTAAACAGAAAACCTTTTACTGCAGGTGTTAACTGAGTTTCCACCGCTCTGTAGTCTAACCTTCGATTAATCCGAAGCAGAGACTCCAGAGAGAAACCGTTTCTCTTCACGTTGACAAACTCATTGGCTTTACTGCCTTTAGAAACAGACAGATTTTACTGATGAGGCCAAAATAACAACGGAGAGCATTTAAAAGTGTCTCCAATAAAGATAAAACTACAGGAACGTCTGAACCCTGTACAACCGCCTGAAACAATGAACTGTGAGAACGTCTAAACCTGTTAAAATATCTAAAATGAAAAAGGAAAATGTCTTTGAACGGCTGAAGCAACTGAGAGGTCTTTAAAGTTGAAACATCCAAAGATTTTCAAACAGCTAGAAATGGGAAAAAAAACAATAAAGAAGGAAGAAAATGTCTAAAACGATTAGTCAGCTAAAACTGCAAAAAATGGGTAAAAGTTAATTACAAAAATAAAACGGGTAAACAAAAAACACAAAAAACTAATTAAAATGTCGAAAAGAACTCAAATGAAAACACAACACACACCGAGTCTTTAAACTGTTTAGTGGCTCCAGACGGGTTTTATTTTCTGTTGCAGACCCGGTTCAGATCCTCACGCACACTCATATTGATCAGGACGATAACAGAGTTGGGCTGGACGTACCAGAAGGTTTCTTCGCTTCTCTCTTTCTCTCATCTTGTTGAAAATCCATGAACATGAATAATCCATATCTGCTGCTTCTGGCTTTGATCACGAGTGGAGAGAAAATCCATCCGACCGTCCCGACGAGTCGGTTCTGCGGAGCGTGACTCCGGCTGCGAGGAGGCTCCTCGTGACCCCCTGACCTCTGGAGAGGCAGCCGTTATCGGCCGCCGCTCGCCTCCTTATCAGGGAGGAGCTACAGCAGCTCCGATCGATCCGAAGGGACTTCCAGACACACCTCTACAGCCGCTGCCCAAATGTTCTCCTTTAAACCGGAATCCGGCGTCCCTTTAATCATCCTGACAGGAACTCGGCGCCTTCAAGGTCCCCCCAAACTTTCTTTCTTTCACTTTATTTTCGGATTTCTCGGTGGATTTTTCTGGTTTAAAGTGAACCTGAATCCTCGGAAACATCAGAGACACCTGGTCAGGACCAGGTGGGATCCCTCTTCAAATCACCTGTATTCATGTCATCAAGGATAAAATTGTTCAAATCTTCTAAAAGTGCTTCAGAAATAAAACCTTTACCAAGAAAAGTGAATGAATGAGTCACTTAGAGTCTTTCAAAGGCTGGGGAATGGAAAAATACTGCATCAAAATAATGAAAAATCCACCTTAAAAAGAACTTTTCCTGTCTAGAAACTCTCTTTCCTGGGCTGTACTCTTATTTGCATTTTGCTTTCACATTGTAAATGTCTGTAAACACAGCTTATTGCAGCATTAGAAGTTTATTACAGTGATAAGGAGGCGCGTCGTTTCTGTAAAACTGCGTCGAGAGAAAGAGCACTGTTATGTAGAGGACATTAACCTGAGTGGAGTCTGCATGTTCTCCCTGAGCGTGTGGATTTTCTCATTGTGTTTGAGGTTAATTGGGCGCCTCCCCTCCCTGAGTCGGAGCACTCAGAGGGTTTGATGTCAGTGAATCGGGGTGTAGGGCTGCCGGCGTGCCGGCGGTGGGCGTACGTGTGACATCTGCGCTCCCCCTTCCTCCCAGGCGTCGCCATGGCGACCGGCGCGGCGGTGAGCGGAGGCCTCCATCAACTCGGATCATCTGCCGCGTTCCGACAGTCACAAAGGAGACGGCAGACGCTTTGAAATCAGCAACATTTATTCTCTTTAAACCCCAGAGACGGTCTCGTCCCGGAAATCCAGCGAGAACCCAACATGTTAAGAAAGTCGTTCGATGAAGTAGAAAGGAAAACTGCATTAATGGCGAGAAAAACCAGAGAATCTCCAGAGGCACATATCGGAGTAGAGGGGGGCCGCCAGCCGGCGTCCAATCACACACCAGATTTCCCATAGTCCCACTTTAAATCCGTAAACTGCCGAGTCGTCAGCGCTAACATGTAAACGAAGCTAACGAACCCTGTATGAGCAGGGGGCGGAGCTAAGAATCATTCTAAAAGAAGCGTTTGGACAATGTAGGAAAAATAATGTAAAACAGCAAGTTTAAGAAGACAATCAGCATCATGTGAAAAAGACCGATGGAGGCTGGAATTCATGCTGAACCTGGAAGCTGAATCCTCCACCCAGCATCGCTGCACTGTGTCAAATACGTGGCTCTGGGGGCCAAAAGCGGCCAGCAGGAAGCTCAGATCCAGGTCCTGGTATGCAGTGGAAGCTAGTGATTAGCATTAGCCACGAGGAATCAAACTGCACTTATTCTCCACTAAAAGTTGATTTTTTTTCCCATTAATTACCAGCTCTGGTCCAGTTTGACCTGAAAGTGAGTTTTATACTCCTGCTTCAACATATTCATGGTAACATTTGAAATTCTTCCAGGAAAAAAAACAGAAAAAGGTAAAACAATACTGCAACTTGACATCTTTTCCATTGGATGTGATTGACTGATTGATTGATACGCTTATTTGAAATGCGGGACAATTCTACTGAGACACTGAAAAAGCCTCCGTCAGGTGGACAACAGAGAAACTGAATCATTCATGTTTAAATTGATTAGCTTGATAGCTTCTGCTGCTGTAACCTTCACTCCATTTAACGCTGTAATGCCAGTTTCTCCCACTAGATGGTGAAGTGAGTCGCTCTAATATCTGTAAACAGGTGGGAATGTGACGACCATTGAACTTTCAATGACTGTCTTTAATAAATACTGCGTCACGTTCCTTTAAAGTTCAGCTTTCGCCCCTGCTGCTACGTACAGGTTCGGATGCAGAAACTTAAATGTTTAACGTTTAAGCTAATTCTCACCTCGGAGGCAAAACAAACCAAAGTGCAAAATACCTGCCAGCAAATATTTTGCATGCGAGGGTGAACAATCTGATGGAGACTGAAGCTGGCTCTTCAGAGGAGGAGTAACCAGGAGCACCTCCAGCCGGCGAAGAGATTCAAACACATCAGTGAAAGTGCTGCGTTAGGCTACTGCGAACGTTAATGTTAGCAAAGATGCTAAATGACAAAAACAATCTAAACACATGAGTGGAATTTTGGAAAAAACACGGAGGCGTTTTCCATTTTTCCATCATCGGTCCTGAAACTGGAGACTGGAACCGATCGTTAGCATGGCTGCGTTAAGCTAGCATACGCTAAAACCTTTGGTCCGAGCTTCACGCTTTCATCCACAGACTGACATCGAGCCTCTTCCTTTCATTTGGCCCCGTTGAGTGTGTTGGCATTAAAAAGTACGTTTTTTCAGTTACGCTGTTGACACGTAAGACAAATGCTAATTTCCCATCTGGTCCCAAAGAAAACAAAACAAACAAAAATAAAATCTGATATGGCAAAAGAAATGTTCTTTACGTTACAGTAACACTCAGGCGATGCCAGTGTCGACCAGCAGGCGGCAGTAACGAGACACTGAGTCCCCCAGGTTGTCTTCAGTCTAGCTCTTTTGAGTTTTTGTTAGCTAACAAGCTAACTTAGCATCAATGGAAGGAAAGCAGATACAGATTGATTCCGATTCGCTGATTTCCACATTTTGAAACATTTGAAGAACGAAATATTGTAAATTAAAGGACAACATATCAGCTTAAAGCAGTACAAACTGAAAAGTACTGTTTTCCGTCACACTTCTGTGCATCTTCAATTTGACACAGTGAAGCTGGTGTCAAACTACAGCAGCCTGGCGCTGCGTGTTGGTGAACTGCCTGCTCCCAAGATACTCAGAAGCTGCAAAAGGCAAAGAAGTTTTTTTAAAAAAGGTTGTTTCCTGTGTGATAAACTGTGATTTAACAGCTGCAGCGAGAACTTTACTGTACTGAAATGAGACTGAAATGTTGGGAAGCAGGTCCCAGTGAGGCGCAAAACACAAAAACACAACAACACGGCGGCGAGACGCTTCGTACCCTCATCACTAATTCATGCTTTTCCCTTTTAAGTTTTCCTGGTGCTGCGGCTCGGCGGCGCTGGTCCCACCGCCGGCGCCGCGCAGCAATGCAGCAGTGGAGAGTGAGCGACACAGTGGGCGGCGAGTCCTCCCGACAGAAGCTTTTTCCTTTCAGACGCCCTCCGACTGACTCAGCCGGCAGACAGAGACCGCCGTGGGCCGGGACCAGGACCGGGACCGCCGCGCTCCTCAACAGGCCCGCGGTTCCATATCCAGGTGCTTTGGTGCAAAATGACGCAGATCAGGGTCGCTACCGAGAACAGATCAGGAAGAGAGTTTCATGGTTTAGAAAGGGGGGAAGAGACGGAAGCAGGAGCAGAAGAAGAAGAAGTCCCATCCCGTCTGCTCCCACAATGCCGCGGGGGGTGGGGGGGGGGGGAGGCGACCGCCGGGCCGTCTCAGTCGCCCACGTCGCTGTCCTGGTCCCCGATGAGCCACAGGAAGTGGAAGCTGAGCGCCAGCAGCGCCGTGCCCAGCAGGTCGCCCAGCGCCGTCAGGTAGGGGATGGAGAAGCTGTCGGGGTCTTTGCCGCTGCGCCACATGGAGTGGACCATCCAGTCGGCGATGCACAGCAGCAGCAGCACCTGCGGGACACGTGATTGTAAAAAAAAAAGCAAAGAAACAAACAAAAAAAAAAAACCATAAAACAAAGGAGGGCAGAAGGCCCAGAGAAGCCGCGGCGTTATCGTGGCTGCTTCAAAACGCCGCGGCGAGCGGCGTAAACACTCGAAGCGCGGCGGGGAGCGAGAGGCGCGGGAGTAATGGGCCGGGCGGCAGACCGAGACGCGACTTAAGAGAGTCTTATTCATAATTCAAGTTTCCACGCTTGGCGGGAGAAAAGGAGAAGTCTATTAAAAGATAAGCGGCGCTCTATAATTTAAGGGGAAATGAGCTGTCCGGCGCCGGCGCCACAAACATGAGGAAAACAAAACCAAAAAGGGAGCGTGGGCGTCGCTGATCGATACCGACGCCGCGAAGCACGGCGTGGAGAGTTGATTATGATAAGACGCCGCTGGGTTTGTGGAAAAGGCACTTGAAGCCGGACGCGTCCAGCTGTGGACAGTAGCTGCTGGGATTCATTCATTACCGTAACCAACGCCAATAAATGACCGTCCAGGCCGCCATGTCTGCCCCATTTGTGGGTAATCTTTAATCTTCACGTCCATGAACGTGACCGGGGAGCGGCGTGGCGTTTCGGCTCCGCCCAGTCCCGCTCCAGGCTTTCCAGTCGACGGAGTCTGTTTGAACCGGTCAGGAACGGAAAGTTTCCCCCTCTGTTGACTCAGACTTTCTTCCCCCGGCTCCCTCCGAATCCCTCCCTGCGTCACCAAACCGCCGCCAACCCTCCAATCTGCGCTCCAACCTGCAAATCCAGCCTGAAGAACACAACATTACGCCGCTTAATGCCACCCTGTGAACCCGACAGGGACTCCATCTGGGCGGCTGCTGGAGGACTTCGCCGCGGTTCTCCAGGATGTCCTCTCTGAGACGAGTTGACAGTCAGGACATACATGACTGGACTGAGCCGTTATGGTGAAGGAAGGTGTGAAGAACCATTTTATTAAGTGGTTAAAAAAAGAAAAGCGACATAACCTTTTAATCAAACACTGCAGGAGCTCATAATGAAGGTTTCCCCCGAGGCCCGAGACGATCATTAATACATGACGGTAAATCTGAGGCAGGTGCGGAGAGAGAGGAGGCTGGAATTTACATCCGTAGGAGTGAAGACTTGAATTAAAGCACACAGCGTGGGCTGATGATTCTTCTTTTAACGCTATGCTAGCAGTGATTAGCACAGGAATGATTTCTGCCACCTTGGAACCGGATTCCTCTCCGGGCTGTTTGACTCCCGGCTCTGGTTTGGTGAGTTCTGGCTTTTTTTCTGACTCTCGGCAAATTAATGTAGAGCTGAAATCGGCTTTCAGCCGAGGAAGATGTCAAACCCAGCCGAGGCCATTCCGCTCTAATGTCTCAATCCTGCCCTGGTTCTGGGCGTCTGGCTCGGAACGCGCCATTATCAGACCCAGCCGTTCGCAGCGCCCTGCTTATCGCCGCCATTAAAGAAACAGACTGTGGCGGAGCGCGGCCACATCATCAAATTCCACCATGTCGCCTGCATTTCTCTCTCCTTGTTGCCACAGAGTGCCTCTCGCCACGCTGAGAATCGGCGGAGGAAGCGGCGCTCTTTGATTACCGGATGGAAATGAGAGCGTGGAGACTCACCGGAGAGAGCGGCGCTTCTGGAAATGCAGGTCATGTCTGATTTAAACATTTTCCCTTCATTCTGGTGGAGAAGCGGCAGCGGCATGGATAAAGTGATTTCCATTCCGGATACGAGACACGTGGAGGCTTGAGAAACCTTCCACGGATCTCGTTTGTATTTTCAGCCTCTCATTAGGCAGCGCGGTGCAGAGCAGTCGACTCCGCTAACGACGCTCCGGCCGTCTCCACAGGTGAAGGCTGGAGGCCAGGCGAGCTCTCTAACGTCCTCTGGAGGACATCGGTCCTCAGAGAGGACGGGGAGGGGCTGCTGGAGGGGCCTTTTTTCCGAGGCCAGCAGACATGCAGGATGAAGAGGAGACGAGCCAATCATCCGTCACGGTGGAGGGGAAAGTTTGAGCCTGCGGTTCGTTAAAAGGTGCGCAAGTCCAGAGGAAGTGGACAGACCTCACCTCCACCGGCGGCCGCAAAGAGAGGAAGAACCAGAGAAGAAGAACCAGAGAGGAAGAACCAGAGAAGAAGAACCAGAGAAGAAGAACCAGAGAAGAAGAACCAGAGAAGAAGAACCACAGAGGAAGAACCAGAGAGGAAGAACCAGAGAGGAAGAACCAGAAAGGAAGAACCAGAAAGGAAGAACCACAGAGGAAGAACCACAGAGGAAGAACCAGAGAGGAAGAACCAGAAAGGAAGAACCAGAGGAGAAGAACCAGAGAAGAAGAACCACAGAGGAAGAACCAGAGAGGAAGAACCAGAAAGGAAGAACCACAGAGGAAGAACCAGAGAGGAAGAACCAGAAAGGAAGAACCAGAGGAGAAGAACCAGAGAGGAAGAACCAGAGAGGAAGAACCAGAGAAGAAGAACCACAGAGGAAGAACCAGAGAGGAAGAACCAGAGAAGAAGAACCACAGAGGAAGAACCAGAGAGGAAGAACCAGAAAGGAAGAACCAGAGAAGAAGAACCACAGAGGAAGAACCAGAGAGGAAGAACCAGAGAAGAAGAACCACAGAGGAAGAACCAGAGAGGAAGAACCAGAAAGGAAGAACCAGAGAAGAAGAACCACAGAGGAAGAACCAGAGAGGAAGAACCACAGAGGAAGAACGACAGAGGAAGAACCACAGAGGAAGAACCAGAGAGGAAGAACCAGAGGAGAAGAACCAGAGAGGAAGAACCAGAGAGGAAGAACCAGAGAGGAAGAACCAGAGAAGAAGAACCACAGAGGAAGAACCAGAGAGGAAGAACCAGAAAGGAAGAACCACAGAGGAAGAACCAGAGAGGAAGAACCAGAGAGGAAGAACCAGAAAGGAAGAACCAGAGGAGAAGAACCAGAGAGGAAGAACCAGAGAGGAAGAACCAGAGAAGAAGAACCAGAGAAGAAGAACCACAGAGGAAGAACCAGAGAGGAAGAACCAGAAAGGAAGAACCACAGAGGAAGAACCAGAGAGGAAGAACCAGAAAGGAAGAACCAGAAAGGAAGAACCAGAGGAGAAGAACCAGAGAGGAAGAACCAGAGAGGAAGAACCAGAAAGGAAGAACCAGAGAAGAAGAACCACAGAGGAAGAACCACAGAGGAAGAACCAGAGAAGAAGAACCACAGAGGAAGAACCAGAGAGGAAGAACCAGAAAGGAAGAACCAGAGAAGAAGAACCACAGAGGAAGAACCAGAGAGGAAGAACCACAGAGGAAGAACGACAGAGGAAGAACCACAGAGGAAGAACCAGAGAGGAAGAACCAGAGGAGAAGAACCAGAGAGGAAGAACCAGAGAGGAAGAACCAGAGAGGAAGAACCAGAGAAGAAGAACCACAGAGGAAGAACCAGAGAGGAAGAACCAGAAAGGAAGAACCAGAGAAGAAGAACCACAGAGGAAGAACCAGAGAGGAAGAACCAGAGAAGAAGAACCACAGAGGAAGAACCAGAGAGGAAGAACCACAGAGGAAGAACGACAGAGGAAGAACCACAGAGGAAGAACCAGAGAGGAAGAACCACAGAGGAAGAACCACAGAGGAAGAACCACAGAGGAAGAACCAGAAAGGAAGAACCAGAGAAGAAGAACCACAGAGGAAGAACCAGAGAGGAAGAACCACAGAGGAAGAACCAGAGGAGAAGAACCAGAGAGGAAGAACCAGAGAGGAAGAACCAGAGAGGAAGAACCAGAGAAGAAGAACCACAGAGGAAGAACCAGAGAGGAAGAACCAGAAAGGAAGAACCAGAGAAGAAGAACCACAGAGGAAGAACCAGAGAAGAAGAACCAGAGAAGAAGAACCAGAGAAGAAGAACCAGAGAAGAAGAACCACAGAGGAAGAACCAGAGAGGAAGAACCAGAGAGGAAGAACCAGAAAGGAAGAACCAGAAAGGAAGAACC
This sequence comes from Salarias fasciatus, assembly GCF_902148845.1. Taxonomy (NCBI): domain Eukaryota; kingdom Metazoa; phylum Chordata; class Actinopteri; order Blenniiformes; family Blenniidae; genus Salarias; species Salarias fasciatus. The sequence goes on along the minus strand of NC_043761.1, from coordinate 17,402,098 downwards.
ACAGAGGAAGAACCAGAGAGGAAGAACCAGAGAGGAAGAACCAGAAAGGAAGAACCAGAGGAGAAGAACCAGAGAAGAAGAACCACAGAGGAAGAACCAGAGAGGAAGAACCAGAAAGGAAGAACCAGAAAGGAAGAACCAGAGGAGAAGAACCAGAGAGGAAGAACCACAGAGGAAGAACCAGAGAGGAAGAACCAGAGAGGAAGAACCAGAAAGGAAGAACCAGAGGAGAAGAACCAGAGAGGAAGAACCAGAGAGGAAGAACCAGAGAAGAAGAACCAGAGAAGAAGAACCACAGAGGAAGAACCAGAGAGGAAGAACCAGAAAGGAAGAACCACAGAGGAAGAACCAGAGAGGAAGAACCAGAAAGGAAGAACCAGAGGAGAAGAACCAGAGAGGAAGAACCAGAGAGGAAGAACCAGAGAAGAAGAACCACAGAGGAAGAACCAGAGAGGAAGAACCAGAGAAGAAGAACCACAGAGGAAGAACCAGAGAGGAAGAACCAGAAAGGAAGAAACCAGAGAAGAAGAACCACAGAGGAAGAACCAGAGAGGAAGAACCAGAGAAGAAGAACCACAGAGGAAGAACCAGAGAGGAAGAACCAGAAAGGAAGAACCAGAGAAGAAGAACCACAGAGGAAGAACCAGAGAGGAAGAACCACAGAGGAAGAACGACAGAGGAAGAACCACAGAGGAAGAACCAGAGAGGAAGAACCAGAGGAGAAGAACCAGAGAGGAAGAACCAGAGAGGAAGAACCAGAGAGGAAGAACCAGAGAAGAAGAACCACAGAGGAAGAACCAGAGAGGAAGAACCAGAAAGGAAGAACCACAGAGGAAGAACCAGAGAGGAAGAACCAGAGAGGAAGAACCAGAAAGGAAGAACCAGAGGAGAAGAACCAGAGAGGAAGAACCAGAGAGGAAGAACCAGAGAAGAAGAACCAGAGAAGAAGAACCACAGAGGAAGAACCAGAGAGGAAGAACCAGAAAGGAAGAACCACAGAGGAAGAACCAGAGAGGAAGAACCAGAAAGGAAGAACCAGAAAGGAAGAACCAGAGGAGAAGAACCAGAGAGGAAGAACCAGAGAGGAAGAACCAGAAAGGAAGAACCAGAGAAGAAGAACCACAGAGGAAGAACCAGAGAGGAAGAACCAGAGAAGAAGAACCACAGAGGAAGAACCAGAGAGGAAGAACCAGAAAGGAAGAACCAGAGAAGAAGAACCACAGAGGAAGAACCAGAGAGGAAGAACCACAGAGGAAGAACGACAGAGGAAGAACCACAGAGGAAGAACCAGAGAGGAAGAACCAGAGGAGAAGAACCAGAGAGGAAGAACCAGAGAGGAAGAACCAGAGAGGAAGAACCAGAGAAGAAGAACCACAGAGGAAGAACCAGAGAGGAAGAACCAGAAAGGAAGAACCAGAGAAGAAGAACCACAGAGGAAGAACCAGAGAGGAAGAACCAGAGAAGAAGAACCACAGAGGAAGAACCAGAGAGGAAGAACCACAGAGGAAGAACGACAGAGGAAGAACCACAGAGGAAGAACCAGAGAGGAAGAACCACAGAGGAAGAACCACAGAGGAAGAACCACAGAGGAAGAACCAGAAAGGAAGAACCAGAGAAGAAGAACCACAGAGGAAGAACCAGAGAGGAAGAACCACAGAGGAAGAACCAGAGGAGAAGAACCAGAGAGGAAGAACCAGAGAGGAAGAACCAGAGAGGAAGAACCAGAGAAGAAGAACCACAGAGGAAGAACCAGAGAGGAAGAACCAGAAAGGAAGAACCAGAGAAGAAGAACCACAGAGGAAGAACCACAGAGGAAGAACCAGAGAAGAAGAACCACAGAGGAAGAACCACAGAGGAAGAACCAGAAAGGAAGAACCAGAGGAGAAGAACCACAGAGGAAGAACGACAGAGGAAGAACCACAGAGGAAGAACCAGAGAGGAAGAACCACAGAGGAAGAACGACAGAGGAAGAACCACAGAGGAAGAACCAGAGAGGAAGAACCACAGAGGAAGAACCAGAGAGGAAGAACCACAGAGGAAGAACCACAGAGGAAGAACCAGAAAGGAAGAACCAGAGGAGAAGAACCAGAGAGGAAGAACCAGAGAGGAAGAACCAGAGAAGAAGAACCACAGAGGAAGAACCAGAGAGGAAGAACCAGAAAGGAAGAACCAGAGAAGAAGAACCACAGAGGAAGAACCAGAGAGGAAGAACCAGGGAAGAAGAACCACAGAGGAAGAACCAGAGAGGAAGAACCACAGAGGAAGAACGACAGAGGAAGAACCACAGAGGAAGAACCAGAGAGGAAGAACCACAGAGGAAGAACCACAGAGGAAGAACCAGAGAGGAAGAACCACAGAGGAAGAACCAGAGAGGAAGAACCACAGAGGAAGAAGCAGGAAGACCCTGCAGCAACACAAAGCCGACTGAGACAGAGAAACGCTGATTGAAAGCTCAGCGCTGGCTGGGAGAACAGTGAACCTACAGTGGAGACAATAGAGATGCTCACACTCTAGTGACGCTACATGCTATCAGCTAAAGAGTTTTGTATATATTCTATACTTTTTCCTATATAGTATATAATTGCCCGGCGCAGCCAGCAGGAGACATGCTGCTCAAGAGGCACGAGAGTCAAATCGAGGACATGAAGCACTGGAAAAAGCAGCCTGAGGACGGGAATAAAAACCCTCGCTTTTCTCCTGAACGTCCGCTTTCTGCAGAGCCTAATAATCATTATCAGCTATTCTTCCAGTGTCTGCACAAACAAACTGATGAAGAGGCAGAAGAAATTCTCAGAGTAATTTCTGCAGCTGGCTCCAACAAACAATGATTCTGTAATAGGTGTGCTGCTGCGGAGCGGAGAGCGAGGACCCAGCTCCTGGACCACAGAGCTGATCAGTGTTCGCCCGCTATCTGCCGAGGAGCTGCATCCTGGATCCGGACCCGTCCTGGCCCTGCTGCCGCACACACACTGGTCTCCGTCGTGCGGCGTTCTGAGGGGCTGACGGCCGCCGCTGCAGCTCTGCTGGCTGCACGCTTAATTGATTTGGAAAGTCTCCAACTCCTCAGAGGCCGGGATTACGTCCTAATGTTCCACGTCTGCATTAAAGATTTAGGGGAGCCTTTAAAAGGCCTCCCAGCACACACACACACACACACACACACACACACACACTGGTGGCGGATTCTTTAGATTCCAGGACCTGCAGAAGGACCACCTGAAGATGTCAAAGCAGCCATTCATAATTCAAGTCGCTGCTGTGTGATTATCTTAACTGCTGCAAAAAGAAGCGGAGGTTCCTTCAGGCGTCGCCCCAAACCACAGCGACACACACACACACACACACACACACTCTGACACACACACGGTTAGGGAGGAGACGGGTCCTCAGATTCACCTTCCTTCCTGACCTTCTCTCCTCACACTCCGGTCTTAAACTGTCTGACTGAATTTCACGTTGACTGCTGATGGTTCAGGTTTTGGGTTAAAAATGTCTGAAATACGGCCTAAAATTTAAGAAAGCACCGTTACTGTGTTTGCATTAATGTGAAGCGTTCTACTGTGACAGGAGAAGAATGAAGCAAAAAGAAGCTTCAGACGCCAGACACGTGGAAGTGGAGCGTCCAGCAGCTGCTGCTTCACGGCTCTGGCTGCATGTAGATTTAATCTGTGAGCATGTTCCTCCGAATCCTCCTGAAAATGAACAATTAGGCTGCGGAGCAGAAACAGGAGCAGCGACCTGGGAGAGGAGGCACCTGGGGGATCCGGTCACGTGACCGTCCTCTGAGGATCGGCGGTCCCGGCAGCGAGCGCCGCGCCGCCGCCGCACACTCGCACCGCTCACCTGCAGCATGGCGGCGGCCAGGTAGACGGCCATGAAGATGGGCGTGAGGGTGGTGTGGCCGCTCTTCATCAGGTGGATGGTGTAGAGGAAGATGAGGTGTCCGGGGATGACCAGGAGGAAGAGCACCTGAGCCGAGCGGTGATTGGCTCCTGGGAGGGAGGGAGGGAGGGACGTCAGCGCCGGGCGCAGGAGGACGGGTCCCCCCTCCTGATCCGGACCGAGGACCGCCTCTGGACCCACCTGTGCCGCAGAAGGTGCGGCAGGGGTAGTAGCAGCCCCGGGCCTCCTCGGGAACCTCCCCCGGAGCGCAGTGGAAGTGCAGGTAGGTGGAGATCCTGCTGGACTGGATCGCCACCAGATTCCCACCGATCCCTGGAACAGGAGAGAGACGGTCCCGGTTACCGCCTGGTCTCTGCAGCATGGCGGCGGCGGCGGCGGCGGCGGCGTTGAGGAGCAGCAGACAGGTGGGCAGAGCCGAGCGGCTGAGAGAAGCTCTGCTAAGTGAGCCGTCACGTCTGAGAGAGGAGGAAAAACAGGCCTCTCCGTTCAGACTCATAAAATATGGATCGCTGGCGTCGCTGCTTTCAGCAGGTAAACACGTCTTCTGGAGGCGGAGGCGCAGCGGGAAGCACATCTCACACACACACACACACACAGCAGAGAGTGTGTGTGTTATTGTGGTGAGTGTATTAAATTAGACAGTGCCGCCACCTCGGGCTGATGTCCACTCAGTTCAATCCACTGTGGCTCGTTGTGTGGCTGCTGACGTTTCATTGGAGCGTTCCCAGAGCTCCCACCGGGCGGGACACACACACCGCACCGCAGCCAGCCGCCCGCCACACACACACACACACACACTCCGTCTGGAGACGAGCTGCGACGCTGAGGGAGGGAGCATCCCCACAATCCACAGCTCACCTCCATCATTTTATTCCCACGGAGGATTCTGCTGCTGCGGGACCGTTTCTGCTTTACTTCATAAACTCACCCAAACTCTCCGGATGAAGAAGTTCCTGCTTTTAACTTGTCAGCCAGTGAATCCTTTGGGTCTTGGTTCTATCAGTTAACAGTGCTCTTTCTCTTGGCGCTCATTCACAGCAGCTGGAGGTGAAGACAGACTCCAGGCGCCAAACATTCGTGGAGGATGTTTTGGAAACGGTGACTTTGAGCCGCTTTGCCCTGAAGGTGAGTGTGGGTGGATGCTGGGGGGGGGGGGGGGGGGGCACATCTTCCCCACCTCAGCAGGGGGTCAGCTGGAGGGAGGTTTTGGGGCGATCTGGCTTATTTAGGTCACTGGGTACGACAGGAGGAATGAGGGCGAGGGAGGGCCGGCGGGCGGGGGGGGGGGTCTCCTCCGTCGCCCTCCGTCAGGCCTCCGGGGCGGGGCGGGGTCGGCGCCTCGTCTCACGAAAGAAAAACACGGCGTGGAGGAGGAGGGAACGACTTATCGGTGGAAGTGAGACGTAAAGAAGGCAGACACCTTCTCTGGAAACAAACAGCAGAAGGAGAGGAGAGGAGGGGTGGAGGGGGGGGTGGAGCAGAGGGGTGGAGGGGGGGGGGCGAATATGCTCAGATGACAGGCGCAGATTAAAGATGCAAGTGTGAGAGCTGTCTGCTGGGAGAATACAGAACAAGGTGCCACTTTCACCGAGCCGCTTCAAAGACGCCGCACCTGCATTTAGAATGAGAACAAATGAAGGAGCGGCGGCGGCGGCGGCGGCGGCGGCGGCGGCGGCGGCGGCGGCGGCGGCTCGGAGCCAATCAGCCCGTCCCGAGCAGGAGCTCTGAGTCCGAGACGACTCTACAAAACTTCCAACGCTCACGCCATTCAGACGCCATCTGCTCCATTTGGAGAATCGCTGCAGAAGAGCGGGAACCAGCCGTGGCGGTCAGCTGCTTCCTCCCATCACCCCCCACTCCTGTCCAATCAGACGTCCCCTTCGCCGTCTTCACGCCATCTGCTCTTTGTTGTGTTTCTCTCTATTAGGAGGGAAACTGTGGCGCATGTCAGTGGCGCCGATCCTTCACTCGGAGCGCCGTCCTGAAAGCGCAGGCCGTCGCGAGCTCGATTTCCGCTCGCATCTCGCCGGAAAGCCATTAACGGTGGGAACGGCGCGGGCATCTCGTTAAGCGTCCCTCATTAGAGACGTTTAATTAAAGGCTTATCTCTGGCTGCGGAGGTGCCAGGGTCCTGGCAGGACGAGACGGACGGCTGCCCAGATCGCTCTCATTAGGTACCGCATTTACGCCGACGACGCCCGACTCTCTCTCTCTCTCTCTCTCTCTCTCTCTCTCTCTCTCTCTCTCTCTCTCCTTTTGTTTTCCAGTCACCTTCATCCATCCAGGGACTGTTTACTGCCTCTGATTTCACATCCTCACACACACTCACACACCTGGGAGCCGCACGGCACAAGACAAATAGAGCGCCGGGCCGGTTATCCATCTTGTGTACAAACACTCCGTCTCCATCTTCGCCCGGAGAGTCAGAGACCGCATTCATTACGAAAACTGAGAGATGAATGAGACGAGCGGCACCGGACAAGAGTCTCTCTGTATTCAAAACTTCCAAGCTAAGCGGCTTGTTAGCATCCGTCGGCGCAGGAGGAGCCGCGGCCGCTGCTCATTAAAACAGGTTTCAACAGTTCGCCGAGGAGAATCCCACAAAAACCAGACAGAGCAGCACTGTCACGAAACACACCAAGAAAGGAGAGGATATCAGGTCTTATAGTCACGAATTAGCTCCTGTTAAACTCATCACTTCCCAGACTCGGCAGCAGCCATTCGTCTGTGAGGCTGGAGTCAAATTACCAACGAGAAAACGGACAGTAGTTGGACGAAGTTACAAGACTCTGAAAAGTGTATTTTTTATGCTTGGAGTTAAGAATAAACCAGAATCTGATGGATCCGACAGCCCAGTATTAAAATATACTTCATACCACAAGACAGAGCAGCGACCCGCTCACTCCTCCAGATGAGGCTGGTGTCAAATTCCAAAATCAAAGACGGATCAGACGCTGGGTTTGAGTGAAAACACCGGAGACGCTGCCATAGGTCAGCATTTCCTCTGGAGCTGCTGTAAAAGAAAAGCTCCAGTCTAAAGGCGGCTGAGATCCTGAGAAGGTGTGTGTGTGTGTGTGTGTGTGTGTGTGTGTGATGGACTGGTGGGTTTAACTGGGATAAACACTCCTGCTCCCACATCCTGAAGTCGGACAAACGCGGATGGAGACACACACTGTGCCCGTCTGCGGCGTTCATCCTTTAAAAACTGCAGTTTTGGACAGAGAGCTGGGACTCTGTCCTCCGAGCTGCTGCGATCCGGAGCGGCGTCTCGGAGACCGAACCAGCCTCACCGTTGATGACCGGGGTGTAGACCACGATGCCGGCCAGGTTGGGGTCCGACACCGTCTTGTCCAGGATGAGTCCTCCGATGCTGCAGAGCACAAAACCACCGCCGTCAGTACGCATCATGTATAAATACTGGGTCGTACTGCTGGTCTGAGCGCGTCCACAGCTAGCTCTGAGGACGCTCTGAGGACGCTCTGAGGACGCTCTGAGGACGCTCTGAGGACGCTCTGAGGACGCTCTGAGGACGCTCTGAGGACGCTCTGAGGACGCTCTGACACGTCTCCCAGCCACCAACTCTCTCTAATCATGAGGCTTTTTTCATTTTCCTCTGCGCTGCCGTTCGCCCGCCGCCTACTGGAGTCAGGGCTGGCGAGGCGGAGCGGCGTCCTCGGCCGGCGTTTGCGTTCTCTCGCCGCTCTATTAGAGCCTGAGAGGACGCGCTGAGCCGCCCACACCGCCGCTGAGAGCCGGCGAGACAATGGATCTGGCTGGCTGTGAGAGCGGCGGGCCGGAGGGGACCCGAGGGCGGCGGAGCGCCGGAGGGGGGGCGGCCATTTGTTCAGGCAGTGAGTCATCAGGCTCAGCTCCTTTTTCCCTCACCACAGTCAAGACTAAACACACACTGACACACACACACACACCTGCTGATGACCATGGCGGTGATGACCGGCTCCCAGCCGGAGTACAGCAGGGTGCGACTGGCCGGGTGCTTGGAGGAGATGACGATCCACAGCGGCGTCAGACACATGAAGAAGGCGCAGACCAGCGACGACACGTAGGGGTAGGAGTCTGAGGGACACACACACACACACACACACACACACACACACACACACACACTTTGGTTCCGATCAGCTCGTTCTCAGGCGCTCCCAGCTCGTTTTGTGTCTCAGTGTTTCCTGGAGTCTCTGTGGGTCAGGCTCTCATTAAACCCCTTCTAATTCCTCCATCATCCATATATTACAGAAACGTCCCCGCCGTTACGGCCTTAACCTGTGAATTAACGGGTAACTGGGCGGAATGACTGAACACAGACGAAATCTCTCTGCTGCGGCTGGAATAAGATGATATGTAGTGAAGTATTGAAGCAGCCCTCCGGACCTGCACTCCGCTGCACTCCCTCAGTCTGCTTAAACACCAGCGGATCGTTTACTTCACAGAGCGCCATCAAAACAAATTGGTTGGTTTAACGTCTTTTCATGGTGATTCGGGGGTTTCTGGTGGTCCTCTGCAGCAGGCCGGACTCCAGGCAGCTCTGAGGACGACGCCGACGTCCCTCCCAGAATTCCCTCACGTGCCGGGCAGCAGAAGCCACAGTCCACCGCACGGCGGAGGAAGTGTGTTGGTGGAGCTATCATTAGCAGGCGCATGCTCCTCGCTAAAATAGGACGCGTCTGTCTGGCCTGAAATGGAAAGTTCTCCTCAAGAACAATCGGTTCTTTTCAGCCTTTGTAGCCAGAGGCGCGTTCTGGCGGTGCATGCCGCTGTTCGTCAGACGTAAACCAATCACCTGGTACCAGATGCGGCCGTGGCGGCGGCCTCCTCAGCCCAGGTTTACCGCCGGCGCTTCAGGGGACAATAAACAAGAAGAGGACAGGAAGGAGCCGGTCTCCAGGCAACAGGACGGTTCAGAGACACCCCGTCCTCCTGCGTTTGTTCTCATTGTCTTGGTGGTTGTTTGTCTCTCCTGACAGTCATTGTGTGTCTCTGCGGTTGTTCTCGGTGTTTTGGTGAAACTCTGAGTTTGTTAGTGCCTCATTAACAAGTTTAACTCACATCCAAGTGAAAACAGAGCAAAAAGAAAATAATGCAGGGTTTTCTCCTTCGCCGAGAGCCTCCCTCTTTGTTTCAGCAGGACTATTTGGGGAACATGATGAGGCTAAAGCACCTGCACTCGGCCGCCGCCAGATGTTTCCAGCGGGATCCTGTTCCAGCCAGTAAATAACTGTCATTAGGACACACGCCCACATTTATTACCGTGATGGTGCGCTGCCGAGGGGGAGAGGGGCCTACCGCCGGAGTCTGGGACACGATGGGCTGCAGCGGGCCGGGAGTCCGGAACCATAACGCAGGGGAGGGCGAGGCGTGGCGGGGGGCCGGGGCCCGCCCGGGAGGGAGTGGAGGATCTGAGAGCCTGAAGGTGTTCAGCTGTGAGCTCAGTCTCTACTCACAGCCAATCAGTGGAAGAGCAGAGTCTCTACAGTCGACCTCATTGAGCCTACAGTATTCATCAAATACACACTTATTTAAGACCTAACCTGAAAACAGCAGGAGGAAAATGACTGTTCTTCTCATTCTGCAGCTCTATTGAAGCCATTCGTCCATTTCCTCCGTGGCAGACCCGCCGTACTGCCGCCGCCGCCGCCTAGTCGGGTCCGGATCCCCGTCTGGACCAAACACCTGTCTGCTGATTTAACCTGATTGTGGCGGCGTCTCGTCGATTGTCTCCTCCGGCACACTGTCCTCGGTCGGCTCCGGCACCGCCACAATCCACGCAAAACGTGCACGACACCGTGCACGGCGCCGGCAGCAGCCTGGCCCCGCTCCTTCTCACTACAGCGCTCCAGAAATAAACTCCACCGGACTCCAGCTGAACTAAATATGTATGATAACAGAGTGACTTAAATGCTTGAAACGCATGTGTGTGTGTGTGTGTGTGTGTGTGTGTGTGTGTGTGTGTGTGTGTGTGCAGCCTGGCTCATGAACAACAGGGTGACTGTGTGTGAGGGCCGCAGCCAGACTGCTGCAGGGCTGCCAGGGAAATCTGAAATTTACAGAGTGGCTCATGAATGCAGCGCCTTTCATGGTGTGTGTGTGTGTGTGTGTGTGTGTGTGTGTGTGTGTGTGTGGTTGTGTGTCCAGGACCAGCCATGTGGAGTAAAGCAGCGCTGCAGAGAGGAGTGGGTCTGCAGTGGCCTCTAGTGGCGGACTGAGGGAAGCGCAGCAGCAAATGAAGAAACGAGGTGAAAAATGAGCCGATGGATTTCAAACCAGAACCCGACCTGAGCAGAACCTGATTTATCCTGATTTAAATATATTCAGTAAATGAGGATTGTGTCTGCGGTGCAGCCGGAGACGGTTCTGATCCGGGCCTCTGGTTCTTTCATGGCCCAGATTACATAAGACCACATTCACAGCTTCAGGGGTGGGGCTCAGAGGAGAAGGGTTTCACCCGCCGGGAGCTCAGAAAATGTGAGAAGGCAGCAGGAAGTGGTCCAGCAGCCCCGCCTCCTGAACCTCGCTGTACACACAGGTCTAAAAATACCCCGACCTGTCCTCACTTCCTGTCTGGAATAATCGTCGTGACAGCGACGGACGGAAACACTGCAGTTCTGTCAGTCGACATGTCGGAACGACGGACGTCCCCGGAGCCGGTTCACCTACCCAGGCACTTGTAGAGGCCCTGGCTGATCCAGGCCAGGATGGCCAGGGTGATGAGGTCGCCGAAGCTGGCGGCGATGGGCGTGGCCACGTTGTCCGGGTTGATGCCCGTCTTCTTGGAACCCACAATTACCCCGACCATGATGATCCCTGAGCGGGAGGTAAACACACGGCGCGGGGTGACGTCAGGCGTGGCTCATCTGAGGGCGCGCGTGTGTGTGTGTGTGTGTGTGTGTGTGTGTGTGTGTGTGTGTGTGTCTGTGTGTGTGTGTGTACCCTGCAGCAGGGAGGCGATGAAGGCGGTGGCCACGCTGCTGGAGCACAGCAGGACGGCGTGGCTCATCTGGAACTTCCCCTCGGGGATCCAGCCCAGGACTACGGCTGCTACGGCGGCCAGGAAGCCCACCACGGTGGCCTGGACCTGCGGGGGGGTCAGAGGGGGGTCAGAGGGGGGTCAGAGGGGGGTCAGAGGGGGGTCAGAGGGGGCGGGGGTCTTTAATGTGTGTATGGAGATGTTGAAAGACGAGCTGGACCCTGCAGACTGGCCGGACGGTACCTGCTTCAAGGCCAGGTTCCCGATGATGAGGTTCCACTTCTCGATGGGGGAGTCCATCTTCCCCACGTTCACCTGCAGACCCACAACGCTCACATTCAGACACTGACGTACCGAAAAACCCCCCTCTGCTCAGAATGAGCCGCGCTCTCACAGAACCTCCATTTAGTTATTCTCATGGACTTTTACTTTGAAAGGTCCTCGGGGGGAACAGCTGGGGGGGGGGGGGGGGGGGGGGGGGGGGGGCAGCAAGACAAACAGACACTGCGGGGCGGGGGTCACGCTGAGCTCCTCCGGCCGTGTTGACACGGGGGCGCAGAATGTGGCGCCTGCCTGGAACCCAGAGGGGGGGGGCAAACAGAGCGGCCCTGCCACGGCCCATGAGCAAAGAGTTCCACTCTCCCTGTCGTCTGACTGTTCAGGCTTCCAGTGTCCGAATCAGACCCGGTCTGGGAGCCAGGTCCGGGTGAAACAGGCCGGATTTGCCCCCCCCTCCTTGGTTTCACCTGACGGAGTGAGAAGTGGTGTAACTCCAGCGCAAACATCGACGCTGACGCAACCGCACACCGACAAACAACTCAGATATGACAGAGCGGCTCCAAGGACAGGTCACCAGGGGAGGGGGGGAAGGGGGGGGGGGGGGGGGGGGGGGGTCTGGAGGACTGTCCAGCTACAAGAACAACACAAACCGAACCACCTGGGACAGAGCCGAGTTCTTCAACAGCTGTCTGGAATAAATGTTTATAGAGATTTTAACCTTTTCTTTGGCCGGACTGGAACCTCATGGGGGCCGGTTTTGGCCCACGGGCCTTATGTTGGACACCCCCGGTCTAGATCTAGTTTCTACTGGTGAGAAGGTGTAAATGTGGACGCGCCGTCCTCACCGCCGTGGACAGCCTGGACGCCAGAGTCATCTCCAGGTTCCCCTTCAGGCCCAGCAGAGCCGGAACCAGGATGAAGATCTCCGTGATGAACTGGAACGCCTCCCAGTGCTGAAGACCAGAGAGCAGAGACCCAGACCCTCATCAGAACCACCAGGGACGGGAGCAGACCTCACACAATAAAGACTTTCTCTGCTGCTGCTTTATTCTGTAAAGTAACATCATAACCACAGCCTCACACCGGCAGCTCGTCTCCTGTTTCTTTAAAAAAACACAAAACTTCTAAACAGAATATATTCAATTCACGGCCAAACAGAGATGCTACGTGTTTTCTTTAAGTCAAAACTGTGAAAAATCTATGATGAAAGTGTTGATCTAATCCAGCTACACCCCACCTGCATGAATGAAGGTTAGCAGACTGTAAATAAAGAGCCAGCTGTTTCCTGGAGGATGGAAATAGACGTGTTTTCTTGTTTCAGTCTCAGAATGAGGAGCTGTTTGTGTTTTTCTGCCAGACCTGCGGCCGACTGTGTGGAGTGTGTGTTTGAGTGCGTCATGAACACACACTCCAGCCGTTAATCCCAGCTGACCGGCGGCGGCGGCGGCGTACCTGCACGATGTCCAGCACCATTCCGGCGGACACGGTTCCAAACCCGGCCAGGAGGAAAGGCACCAGAATCTGCAGCGCCATGGCGAGCGGGGACTCCTTGGGCATGTTGTGGCGGGCCGAGCCCGGCCCTTCCTCCTCGTCCTCCTCGTCCTCGCCGTCCGCCTCGTCCCCGGACGGCCGCCTCTCGGCCAGCATGGGCTCCGTCTCGGAGAAGCCCCCGTCCCCGCAGTCCGACAGCGTCAGGGACGAGCGCGAGGCCCGGTCCAGGACCCGGCGGCCCTCCAGGTGCCCCCCCTCCGGCCTGTAGCCGTTCTGCAGCGGGCCGGCGTCGGGCTTGGCGCCCAGGTCCGCCATGGCCAGCCGCTCCTCCTGCAGCTTGGTGTAGCCGGTGGGCACCATGGTCTGGAAGACGGAGGCGACGCGCCCGGACGACACGGGTTTGAGTGCGCTCCACCCGCCGCCCGCTCCGCTCATGCGCACCGTCAGGCTAGAGCCCAGGGACTCGCCGATGGCCCCTCCCAGGCTCTGGATGCTCATGGTGCGGGCTGGCGCTGCCGTGGCTCATCTCCCGTCATCCGGCGTGAGGCCGGCCGCACGGTAATCCACCGAGGAGCCGCTTCACTCTGGCCCCGGTCCAGCGTCCATGGCGGCTTCACACACACACACATACACACACACACACACGTCAGGCTGGGAAAACAACGGGTTAGAGGGGAGATCAAACCTGAGAGCTGCAGGAGCTGAGTCACGCTCCTCAGCCCGGCCACAAGCTGCAATTTACACCAGCATAACAACACACGTCTGGGCCAAACATCACACTCACTGCCTGACTCACTGCAGCGGAGGGCAGCCCTGCAGCCTGATGCTGCCGCCGCCGTGCTCCGTGCTGGGGCTCCATGGTGGATTCCCAGCAGAAACTCTCATTTTAGGAGGACAAACTGTACTTTTTAGACCAAATGTCACAGATCTGTAGCTCCTGAACAGGTTTCTGGCTGTTTCTCAGCAGTCATCCTGCATGTTGACCTGATTTCTTGACGTTTCTTCATTTCTGACCAGCTGGCAGAGACTGATGATAAAAACATCTTCTGTTTATTAGTCGGGCCTCCTCGTTTTAACCACCAGCTTCAGTCTGTCACACTTCTGCTTCATGAGAGCCAGCTGACTGAAACCTTCCTCTCGGCACAAGTCTTCACCAACACAGCAAGAGACGAACAAGCAGTTTGTTTGTTTGTTTGTTTGTTTGTTTGTTTAGGTTAGCAAACAGACAGACGCGGTGAGAAGCTAACGTGAAATGAAGACAGGAGGAAACACGGCGGCTCAAAACGGCCAAACGCCGCGGCAGACGGGCTCTTTAACACAGTAAAAACACCCGGAGCGTCCGTCCTCATCTCGTCTGCCATGTTTCCGCTCTTTTATCTTTAAATGTACCTTTTTTCTGCGGTGAATTTCCTCCGGGAGAGATGAGAGTGAGTCGATCCCTGACAGCAGCCAGACACGGAGATGCCCAAGATCGTCTGGGAGGGGCAGATGCGTCACTCGGCGCCAGTAAACCATCATGGACGGACGGATAAAAATCAAAATCAAAATATATAAAATAAATAACTTATTATCATTATTTTCTCTATGTTGTCATTTTCTGCGTTTATGAGAGATAAAGAGATGCTGAACCTCGTCGGGATAAGTTCATAAATCGGTTTTATTGTGCAGTCATACTGTACATAAATAAACGTTTTATCAGGAGTAATCAAGTCTTATTAGTCAAGTTTCTACTTAAAGTTAATTTAGACCATATTGGTGATACTTTGAGAGCCCGACAGCTCATAAACTGTGCTACACATCGGCATTTAATTCACTTATCTCTGTATTAAATCTTCATTCTATAGTCTGATTTTGTTGTTACACCAATGTCTTGAAGGTTATTTTATTGCTTTAGTTCATCTCAATTCTAAAAAGAAAACCTGAAAGTAATAAAGCATATGCTTCACTTAAATCAAAAGAGTTTCACTCCCGAAATGTGTTCTCAAATGCCTGTTCTCTTATCTTATCTCTCCCCTCAGAAATGAATGAATAAGTTAATAATAAGAACTTACGCTGATATAAAAAGACTCAGAGTGAGACGTCTCGCTTTGACCACCCAGGAAAAGTGCCACACAGCTAGTTTGAGTACACTGCGCATGCGCAAGTTACACTCAGCCTTAGTACTTTATTTAAAATTCAAATTTAACCAATGTTTTTAAGTTTTTTTCCATGCACGTAGGGGGGCTATTTCCATAGTCATCACGATAGCATATTTTTAGAATAATTTTTAAAGTCGGTAACGTTCGTTTTACCGAACGCCGGTCCTCCCAGACAGCAGGGGGCGCTGTCGCGGGTTTGACGTCTCTGTAACCCGGAAGCTGCTCTGCTCCGCTTTGCACATGTTTGTGGAAAACAAACCGAGTTTTCACCAGAAATGGATTTAAAAGGACAAAGAACGAGCTCCAAGGATTTATTATCATGCGGAAACGGAGCAGGTAGTAAAGGTTTTACTCTGTTTCGCAGTTTCAGGAGAGTTTGAGGAGTAAAAGACAAGTTTCAGCTGATTATAGAGGTTACCTGAGTATCCACTCTGTCTGTTTAGGTAGGGATTTAACCTAATTCAGATTAAATTAACAAGTTTTATTGTTCATAGACTGTTTATACCATATTCCAGCCGAATGTCACAGTGAGATAACTGAAATTCCTCTGCAAGATAAGAAAATTCTATTAAACTCTGCGATCCTTGAACATATGCAATTAAAAATCTAAAGACTGCAGATTGAGACTATGAGCATAAAAACAGAAATTAATTTTACAAGCTAGGAGGCATTAAAAAAACTAATATTTACCAACAAATGAAGGAAATTACAGGTTACAGCCACAAAATTACAGATACTGTCTAAAGGAACTTGACAATACCTTAATACCTCTTGTACCTTCATTAATATTGTTTTGAATGAAGAATGGGCAGATTATGGTTATGTTCTCAATAAATCTGTGTTGTTTATGGTGAGCTTACGATATGTGCAATATGTGTTTAGCAACCCCCCCCCCCCAAAAAAAGCCCTGTAATGAGTCGTTATCAAAGAATGTTTTTTATGTTTTTGTACAGTTTGCATCTCACAAATTCAACTTGACAAAACTTTATATGTGGAGGAACTGTGCGATTAAATCATAAAAATTCCACAATTGAGTGAATCAGGACAAAAATCAAGGAAATAAATCAAGAGCCTTGAGGTGAAATGTGTACGAAACAAAAGACTCCAGTGTTTGAATTGATGGATTTACTCCAGAAGAGGAAGCAAATATTGAAACTTCTCAGCAAGTAACTGAAGAAGACGAGATCATGTATTTCACACTGATATCAGACCTGTGTGGATAATCCCTGCCTTCTGATAAAGCAGGTCTCAGTGAGAAGCTGCTCCTCAGACCGAAGGCTGCCACGTCCCTGCAGACGGAGCGAGTCCCCAGGAGCGGCGGTGAGCTTCCCTCCCCTCCTGTGACCCGGATCGGACGGCCTCCGAGCCCCGGTGTGACGCTTCCCTCTGTCTCTGTGTCCAGTCCTGGAGCGGCTGCACAGCTTCCTGCCCGGATGGCCGAAGCCAACCAGAGGCTGAAGCAGCAGATGGACCGAGACCCGGACGGACGCTTCGACATCGAGGACGTGGAGGAAGCAGAGAAAGTCATCGAGATGGTGAGGGAGGGGAGGAAGATGCTCTGTAATCAGTTTCCGTCTGTCGCCACTAGAGGTCAGTGTTTGTCGGCAGATGCTACATGTTGGTGTGACTCTCTCCTCAGGATGTGGCCTTGTTCGAGCTCAGCGGGTCAGAAAGCTCCTCCGAGGACGGCGTGGAGACCTCAGACTCTGAGGACGAGGATGATGACGACAACGGCGGCGGCGGCGAGCTCACGGAGGAGAACCTGAAGCTGCCCGGAGCACGGGGCCACAAGAGGAAGGCGGAGATCCAGGTCCTGGAGCAGCCTCACTGACTGCAGGAGCAGGAAGTCTTCCTCAGAGAAACCAGGACGGTCTGGATTCTGGACTCCAGCGTGGAGGACGTTGATCCCACGTCAGCCTCAGTCCCGACAGCAGAAACTGAAACTTCAGGCCGTCCTGCTGACCTGTGAAGCACGGCGGCGGCATCATCAGGGCTCCTCTGCAGCGCGAGGCTAGCCTGTTAGCATTTCACTGTTCAACACACGCACACACACAACAACGCTGATTTAAGACAAAGTGTTTATTGAGAGGAGCTTCCCGCCCGTCCAGCTGCTCCAGATGTTCCAGAAAACTCATTTCATCAACCGTGACACGTAAAAACTGGGTTTATCAACACGTTCTATACTCTGACAGAGTTACACTGGAGACAAGCTAGCCTTCAAAATAAAAGCAGTCTGTTGGGAAAGCAGGGAACCTCGGTTCCTCTGACAAACACAATGTCAAAAATACTGTAAATATATCAAATACTTCAGTTTCCTTATTTTCTGTTTAAAAAAAAAAATTATGGAGAAATTTAACAGTGAAGAAAAGTGAATTTTGTGGTGGAGATTCAATAAAATGTTTAAATGTGACTCTTCCCCTGTCTTCACATTCTTTTAAAAAGATAAAATTAAAGGATCTCCAGAATAGCTTGAGGAAATTATGGCTCAAAAAACTAAATCTGGAGATCCCAGAGAAGTTTAAAGGTGCATTAAGGAGTTTTTCAACCTTAAAAATACTTATTTTCCACCACATTTTTAATGCTGTGTACAATGTGCCCTGACATATTCATTACCAGAACCTCTAACAGGCTAAACTGTCACTTGAAAGTCACAGTGCCGGTCCGGCTCCAGAGTTTTTTTGGAGAGAATTTGAAAGGAATGACGTAATGCGCGCTCCGGCTGGTTAGGTTTCTTTTTGTCCGCCATTACTCCGCCAGATGCTTAGTGAGCAACAACTGAGCAGGATCTTCCAGAAAGTCAGAACAGACTGGCTTCTAGCACTGCCACAGCTCCACACAGACTCCACCAGGTAGAAGAAACTTAAATCTTACTTGAGCGCTACTAAACGAGCGAGGAAGGAGTTCCCCTCTTTCGTGCACAGGAGCCACAGGGACGAGTTTTTTGCTAAGCTGCATTACGCCCAAGGCCTGCAGGGGGCGCTGTTTCGCTTAAACGTGCAAACTCCTCAATGCACCTTTAAGCAAAATTGTCGACACATTGAAGTTTTTTTCCACAAAATTTTCAACATTTGGAAACTTCTCTGAATTCGTGGGGTGAATAAAATCAATACTGTTGAGATGAACAGAAGCGACGTGATCCAGAGACCCGTTGTTCCAGAATAAACCAGAACCAGGAGGAAGGAATCCCTTTAATCACCCGCCCCCGTACAGGAAAATAAAATACCCTCTTAGAGCAGCACCTCTTCAAAATAAGACTAACGTGAACCAGCTGTTCCTCCTCTGTGCTGCAGGGGGCAGCGCTGAGCCAGTCTGTTCCCACAGGGCTCATTTTAAAGATTTATATTAAGAACATTTGTTCAGAAGCGATTAAATCGGCTTTATAGCTAAAAATCATAAATAAGTAAATCTCACAGTTTCTTTCTTGAACAACGATCTAAAAAGTACAAATGTTTTTAAGACTCTGGGTTTAAAATCCCTTCTTCATCACTCAGTCTGGATTTTAATGCTAGCGGTGAAAACAGTCCGGTGGGGTGATTCTACGGCGAGGCGGCCTCTGATCTGATCACAAGTGCAGGAATTTTTTTTTTTTTTTTTTTTTTTTTTTAATTCATATAAAAGAGTGAAGCTTCTGAAGCTCTGAAGACGTGAGACGGTTCAAATCCTACTGAAGTCCAGACTTTTCCAAAGCGAGCTGGAGATCTGCGAGACCAGTTCGGACCGGTCGTCCTGCTGCGGGAAGCGGCCGATGGTCCGAAACCCGGAGCTGCTGCTTGCTTCAGCTTGGGGGAGGGAGGGGGGGGGGGGGGGGGGGGGGGGGGGGGGGGGGGGTGTTGACAGGAATGACGATAGCGCAAGACGCAAAACCAGCGTTCGGGGTTTTAGTCTGAGACTCCAGGTCTGGGATCTGTTGAAGCAGAGGAGTCGTCCTGGAGGTGTGTGTCCGTCGTGTGACACACACACACACACACACCGGGTGGAGGTCTGAGCCGGACTCTGAGCTGGACTCCAGAGGGGCGGGGTCTCAGTACTCCACCGTCACCGCTTTGGTCTTGAGGTACTCCTGGAGGGCGTCCTCTCCTGCGGACACAACAGGAAGCGGTTACATCAACACGCCGCTGGCCGCTCCTCGTCCCGCCGGCGTCGGGCTCACCGAGGTCCTTGCCGAAGCCGGACTGCTTGAAGCCGCCGAACGGCGACGCCACGTCGGTCTTGTTGTAGGTGTTGACGAAGACGGTGCCGGCCTCCAGCCGCTCGCTGACGTACATGGCCTTGTTGATGTCGCGCGTGAAGACGCCGGACGCCAGGCCGTACTCCGTGTCGTTGGCCCTCTGCAGCACGCCGTCCACGTCGCTGAGGCCGGACGCACGGACCAACGCCTCGTTAGCTAGTCTGGAAGAGCGCGGCGTGGCGCTACCTGGCCCCACCCTAAAGACTCACCCGTCCTTGAACTTGGACACCACCATGACGGGGCCGAAGGACTCCTCTTTGGCGATGAACATGTGGTCCTCCACGCCGGCGAAGACGGTCGGCTCCATGAAGAACCCTGACAGGGAGGAGACCACATGAGCCCGGGAAGGGGGGGCGGGGCTTCCCGTGTGTGCGAGACGTACCGGGCCGGTCCACCTGCCGGCCCCCGCACACCAGCGTGGCGCCCTCCTTCAGCCCCGCCTCGCAGTACTCCAGCAGCTTCTCCAGGTGGGCCTTGTGGTTCTGCGGCCCGTGGTCGGTGGAGCGGTCCAGAGGGTCTCCGATCTTCATCTTCCTGATCTCCTCCACCTGGGGGGGCGGGGGGGTTGACGTTAGCGGCGTGCCTTCCTGTTCTCCGGAGCGGGTGCGTTCGTTTCGCTCACCACGCGGCTGATGTACTCGTCGTGTATCGACTCCTCCACGAAGAGGCGCCCGGCGGCGATGCAGTTCTCCCCTTTGTTGAAGAACACCGAGCTCATTCCCTACACACACACACACACAACACACACACACAGTGAGAGGGCGTCGGTTGACTTCCCGGCGGTGCGTGGCGCTGCTCTCGCACCATGCGGACGGCCTTGTCCATGTCGCAGTCGCTGAAGATGATGAGCGGCGACTTCCCCCCCAGCTCCAGAGAGACCTTCTTCAGGTTGCTCAGCGCACAGCTGCATGATGGGAAACGGGGGGAACCAGTGTGAGATGACGGCGGTCAAAGGTCCGCGCGGGTTCAAAGGTCGGCCGGGCGCCTACCTCTTCATGATCTGCTTGCCGATGGGCGTGGAGCCGGTGAAGCCCAGCTTGCGGATGTCGGGGTGGTCGGACAGCCGCTGCCCCACCATGCCGCCTGCGGGTCAGAGCACCAGCTGCTTCACACTGCCGCTGGACCGGACCGGACCGGATCGGACCAGACGGGTCTGGCGGCGTTACCTGAGCCTGGGCAGGATGTTGATGACTCCCTTCGGGATGCCGGCTTTCACCGACAGCTCAGCGAATTTCAGCGCCGTCAGCGGATGTGACCTGGAAACGTGGCGACGGCGATCAATAAAACCACAAAAACGCAACAAGCCGTCAGCTGGACGGCGTCCAGGTCCACGGGGAACATGGACCTTCCTGTTTGTTTACATCCCTCCAGCGGCGTGCAGCGCCCCTGGCTGACAGCCCAGCGGGTTTCCAGTTACCTGCGCCGGTTTTCAGGACCAGCGTGTTTCCGGCGGCCAGGCAGGCGGCGCTCTTCCAGGCCAGCATCATGAGCGGTAGTTCCAGGGGATGACGATGGCACACACCCTGAGACGGAGAACACACTCAGCACACGGCCGTGGCGCCCGGCAGGGGGCGGCGGGTCGGATTTACCCCAGAGGCTCCTTCCTGGTGAAGGTCAGGTTGCGGTTGGGCCGGGCCTGGTTGATGGGGATGGTCTTGCCCTGCGGAGACTCTCGGGGTCGGTTATGATACTCCGGCCTCGCCGCGTCGGACGGACGATAAGAAAACCTGGAGCAGACCTGGATCTTGTCGCACCAGCCGGCGAAGTAGCGGAAGGTCTGGATGGACATGCCCACGTGGGTTTTGAGGGCCAGTGTGTAAACGGCGCCCGAGTCGATGGACTCGATGGTGGCCAGCTCCTCCTGGTGCTCCTCCATCAGGTCGGCCAGCCTGAAGACGGGGGCGGGGCATCAGGGTTGGAGGCCCTGCGGTTCCCCGCTCGGTCCTCCAGGTGGCGCTGCTCACCTGTACAGCAGGCTGCCTCTGTCTCTGGGGTTCATCCGGCCCCACGGCCCGTTCTCGTACGCCTCTTTGGCTGCCGCCACCGCCTGATCCACGTCCCCCACCGAGGCGAAGGACACCTTACAGATCACCTGGTGGGACACGGGGGGGGGGGGCGTCAGACACGGTCTGGTCTCTGGACCGTCCGGTCCACGGCGGTCTCTCACCGAGCCGTCGGTGGGGTTGATGGTGTCGTAGGACTTCCCGTTTTCCGCGTCCTGGAACTGGCCGTTGATGAAACACTGGTGCGGCATCTTCACCGTCATGTTGTTCACCTCTTTAGTCGCCTGCGGACGGAATCGAACCGGCTGTCGAGGGGATGGTCCTCCCGTTTAAATCGGGCGGAGGAGCGGTCACACTGACGTAGTCCACGACCAGCTCCTCCTCCTGGTCTTCCCCTCGCAGTTTCCGGACGAACATCTGGACGAAGTCCTGGAAGGTGGCGGCCATGTAGACGTCCTCGTTCTGCAGCTGGACACCGGCGCACCTCTGCTTCACCTCCTCACCAGACTGCGCCAGGAAACACAGGAGATCTGTGCAGAGCGCCGCCCGCCCAGGGCTTCCAGGAGAGCCTCCGGCGCCACCCTCACCTCACCACGTCCATGGAGGCGGCGCCCGACTTGAAGAAGTCCGTGGCGTCCTCGATGGCCGGCACGTTGCTGAGGATTCCCTTCCAGATGGCCTGCGGCACATCGAGGTCCACGGGGATGAGGACCAGCAGCCTTCCTCCTGAAACCCCGTGGAGGGGGGGCGGAGACTCACCCGGATCTCCTCCGCCATCTTCTTCTCCTCGTCGGTCAGCTCCAACGCTGGAGATCTCCCCGGACGAGGAAGAACTTGGAGGCGGGGATCATCTTCCCATCCTCAAACTGCAGGTTCTTCACCAGGAGCTGTCGGAACAGGGTCACATAAACAAACTGCCGGGGCTGGGCGGGGGACTGGGACGGGGCCGGCCTGGGACGGGGACAGGCCGGGCCGGCTGTGTTTGTTTGAATAACCCTCCAGGTCACGCCGGCCGGCGCGCCGCTCTCGGATGTTTGTTTAGTAGTACGGGACTCCGGACTCACAGCTCTTTGCCGTCGGCGCCGTACAGGACCAGGCCGCTCTTGGTGACCCAGGCCGGGCTGAGAGGCCCCTTCCAGCTCCAGGGCCTGGCCGGCGGGGACGGACCCCCCCAGCATGGACGAGCCGTACAGGGTGACGGGCTGAGGGACGGAGACGGACTGTGTTACTGCGGCTGATCTCTGGCCGTACGGCGGTCCAGGACGTGTCCCTACCTGTCCATCGATGACGGTCCAGGCACCGGGGACTTTGTCGTGGCCGCGGATCCAGTTGTGGATGGCCTCAGCGGGCTGGGCGAGGTGTTACCTGGGGGGGGAGAACGCTGACCTTTCAGCTGACCTTTCAGATTCCTGTCACGACCAGGTCACCCAGATTTCTGGGAATGAGAGGGAAGCCCGGCAGCTGGCTGCCGCTCGCAGCGCCGCCGAGGGAAAGTGATGCCGGCCCGTCTACGAATAGCGCCTCCGGACACCGCTGCCAGCAACGTGGGCCCCGGCCGGCCCAATCAGAGAGCAGCTCAGATCCGCCCCACTGTGGCCTTTGTCCTGATAGGACAAACCGGCCGGGAGCAAGAGCCGCTCAGTGGGAAACTGGAGCCAACAGGAAATGACCTGCAGCTTCTCAGCAGTGGAGTTCTGCTGGAGGACCACGTGACTGGACGGACCCATGCAGAGCCACAAGTGCTGGACGTATTAAAAGACAAGCCGCCTCGGGTTCGAACCCCCCGGTCCCGCCTGGTTCTCCACCGGAGCGTTACCTTGGCGTTGGACTTCTTCTGGATGCCTTCGTAGCTGGCTCCCTCCTCCGTCTGGGGGACTCTGGGAGCCGTTCCGTCCGCAATGAGCTGCACGGCCGTCACCTGCAGGACGGACACAGTGAGAACCGAGTCCGGTCCGGTCCGGCCCGCCTGCCGGCGACGGCGCGGCGCTCACCATGGCCTTGATGCCCTCTGGGAACAGGAAGCGGTTGTACAGAGTGTCCACCGTGTCGTTGGGCTCCACCGGACACTCCCGCTGCAGCAGGATGGGCCCCGGTGTCCAGACCGTCGTCGGCCCAGAACACCGAGAACCCGGCTTTCTTATCGCCCTGGATCAGGGTCCTGCGGACGAGACAGACCGCCAGCGCCGCGTCAGGACGGCGGCTATCTTTAGAACAGGTGAAGGGAATAAAATCCATCGTAAATCAGCTGATTGGAGCAGAAGCTGATGGGAGCTGATAGCAGAACAGATAAGACTCTCTGGATTATCGCGAAGAGGAAGTGAGACTCCAACAAACCGATCTATAGAGCAGCTTTCACTGGAATCACCGCTTCTACGGAATATTGATCATCAGCCCAGCTGATCCCAACAGTCTTATTGATATTTATATTGGCTCCTTTTCAAGAGTTGGATGACAAGCGTTTCCTGTCGCTTCCTGGCGATACGGAGAGTGTAAAGCTCCGCCTCATCCCTGCTGATAATCAGTTCAGATCTCCAAATCCTGAGCTAAAAACATTCAGAGGTGTTTTGGGTCAATGAAAGGGAGAAGGTGAGGCTGGGGGCGGGGGTGATAAGAAAGGCGAGCGGAGAGGTTTAGGGTCAAACTCAACTGGTTTGAACCTCCTGCTGATAGCGGCGGTGTGTTACTCTGCCCCTGGAAAGCAGCAATACAACACTCTGCGGCCGTTTGGCGGCGCGGGACGGCGGCCTTATGTAACTTACGTAATACCGCTGGAAGGCAGCGCGGGACCGCCGGCCGGACGCTCACCAGTTGATGGCGGAGGCGCCGCGGTGCAGCGGCAGGATGGAGGGGTGGTAGATGATGGAGCCGTGCCGCGGGTGGTCCACCACGCTCATGGGGATGAACTGCGAGCAGAAGGGCATGACGTTGAGATCGGCGCCCACCGCCTTGTAGGCGTTCCACCACCCTCCGGGATGGGCTTCCCCTTCACCCGCCAGCGCGGGGAACTTGAACACCGGCGTCCCGTCTCTCTCCGCCGCCACCGCTGGGGGGGGAAGAAGAGTTCAGCCCAGTCAGATCCAGGTTTACCTGCCGGATCTGGAACCACACGGTCACAGCCAGATAGATCCTGGGTTACATAACCCCCCCCCCCCCCACCCGGGCTCTGCTGCAGCAGCCCCCAAACACATGGCGCTGCTCAGGAAGAGGTCAGGAGGAGGTCAGGAGGAGGTCAGCAGGCTGCCCCCGGCGCAGGGATGCCACTTCCTGGAAAGGTTGCATCACGTCGCTGTGCCTCTGCAGAGTTTTACCCTCGGAGCTGCGTCTCTGGGCCACATGGGGGCCTCTGCCCCCGGGGGGGGGGCTCTGCCACCCGGGGGCCTCCGCCACCCGGACAAAAAGAGCCACTACCCCGCGGCTAATGCTGGATAAAAGGCCGGGCTTTGTCGGCCGGCGCTGCGGAGTCAACGTGCGTTTTAAACCTCCAGTTAAAGATCGCCACAATAAAAGATTTCAGATTCCCACAATAAAAGGCTCCATCAGTGAGACCGCGGAGCCAGAAGTCCTGATTCAAGAGGATTAAACGAGCATCGATGGCTTCATTAAACCAAGGAGAGGTTCCAGCAGGAGTTTAACTTTCCCTTCATTACTCCTGCAAACATCATAAACGCAGCAAAGTCAAGGTCAAGGTTACTTTATTCCACTGTTTCGCAGGAAATTACTGCATTTAGCACGCCATATAAAAACAAAGCACACTGAATCTACTTGATCGAGTGTCGACCATCAAACAAACGCTCGTTTTTTCCCCAAAGTCACCAATATTTAGGCACCGAACAGAATGAACCGCTCCTGATATAAACTCTCCATTGTTTTATCTAATTAATCATTTATTAGCGTTATCAGGCCGTGAATTCATCAGCAGGCCTGATCTGGAACCACTCACCCTGATAACGTCAAATCCATCCAGTGGAACGGGTTTCTAACAGTTTTCCCAAAGTATGCTACAAAACGAGAAAACCCAGACCTGTTGGTGGTTTGACCTCTGACCCCCTGAAGTTCAGGGTCACGGCGACCAGACTCACCCAGGGGGTCGGCCTTGCCGTCCTTGTCGGGCACGGGTGAACACGCCCACCACCTTGTGGCCCTGTTTCCGCAGGCTGCTGTAGACCTCCTGTCCGAACAGGCTCTGGCCGATGATGGCCAGCTTCAGCTTGTTCTGGTAGTAGTGCTGCTGGCGACAGAGGTCAACAGGTCAGCCAGGGGCGGACGGCATCACAAACCTGCCAAAACCTTTTTTAGACGATAACAACTCCTCATCTGAACCTTGAACTGCTTCACAGGCGAGATCTCTGCTGTAAATGTTTTATAAATGCTGAGAAAGGAGCGAGAATGCACCTGATATTGAGCGATGTAATAAAAACTTCTATAAAAAAATAAAGTTTTTATTACACTGTAATTTAAGAAACAAATAAAATGAGTGAGTTTAAACAGAAAGAAGCCTTTAAATGAAAGTGTGAGGGTGTGTGTGTGTGCGGCTGCTGGCTGGCTGACAGAACGGCCCTTATGTCACTGCTGCACATGTGTGTGTGTGAGCAGGCTTCAGGTTCGCACACGACGGTTCGCGGCCCGTTCAGAGACACCGTCTGCAGGGGAAACGGGTCCAGGAGGACCGGAGGACTTCCGGCTGCACTGCCGCTCCGATGCATGACTGGGTGAGTGAATGCATGAATGAATGGCTGAGGGAGGGGGGGTCGTTGCACACGCAGCCCTGCAGGATCTAAGCCGCTGATGCAACTCCTCCTCCGGGTCCCGGATCGCAGAGGCCGGCGCGGGCAGCGCGCACAGCCGGGGGAGAAGGCGTGCAGGGCGGCCGGCAACGGTGGCGGCGGGCTCCCCCGATCCCCGATCCGGGTCCGAGCCCGGCGTGCCCGGCGGGGGGGTGAAAGCGCGCACTCGGAGGGCAGAACTCACCGCCGCTGGTGGAGAAGCTCCGGAAGACCCCGGCCCGCCGTCCACAGCATGATGGCGGCGCTGCGCTGCTCTGCCGCCGGCGAACAGACGAGGATCCGGACTGGAGCTGGAGGACGCGCCGCTGCCCGCGCACCTGCCCCGTGTGTGGCAGTGAACGGCGACGTGCTCGTCACAGCGCGGCTTTATACGCGGCGTGCCGGCGATGCCTGCGCGGCGGGGGCGCGCACGCTGCCCTCCTCCGCGGCGCGTTCACGTGCGGGAGAATTCATTTTTCAGTAAATAAAATAACTTTTAAAAAACAACAGTTTAGGCCGGTGCATTGAAATATATTAACATCACTTTTTTTTTTTTACTTTTTAGTAACTAGTCTGTAAGTTTTTTTCAAGGTTTGCCAGTTTGAAAGTAAATGTTTTATTAATAAAAAAATAAACGCTGGGTGGAATTAATACTATTTTTATTGATTTTGAAACGAGAGTTTTGTGAAAAGTTTACTGAGAAATGTGTACAAAAAGAAAATACTAACATCTGGTATATTAGTGAAGTATAAAGTAAAATAGATTAAAAAAGACAGGACACTAAAAACAGAAAAGACATTCTTTTCTACATTTTAGACTTTTTGCCTATTTTTAATGTATAGAAAACTACATAATTACTGCCATGATACACAGTTATATGTGCTACATTTATATGTTTTAACACATGAACAGTACCTGTCAAAAGTTAGGACACACCTCACTTGATGTTTTTATTTCCACTATTCGGACCCTGAAGGCATCGAAGCTGCAAAGAACAAATACGGAAATAAGTAGTGAACGGTGTGAAATAACTGTGTTTTCTCTGCAGCTTCATATGATGTCTGATGATTGTATTGACGAGGAAGTTTTAGAGTTTTGTCAAACTGGCTTGTGCTGCTGACCAGAGGGGATCCGGCTGTGAAACGCTGCAGAGCATCATTGAGTTCAGAGAGTCACGGATATAAAGCTCCTTCAGTAGCTGTAATTTAATAAAAGCTCCTCTGACTGCTCTTTCTCAATATGTACACCATAAGCAGCGACGGTATGAAGGCTACGTCGGGGGTTTGTTGTGTCTTTGTTTCGGCGGACGGATGTTTGAGGAGGAAGAGGCAGCAGCAGGTCTGAGGGGAGCAGCGGTGATTTATTAGTGACACGTCATGAGGAGGAGCTCCAGGAGCTCCGGAGGTGCAGGTGGACGTGAGTGTTGCTCAGGCTGAAGAGACGACGGTTCATTTCAATCAATCATCCACACAACAACAACAACAACAACAACAACAAGAAGGACAACAACAACAACAACGTGCTCCGGGTCAAAGCTGCTCCGCAACCAGGACACAAAACCAAAGAGAAGGACGCCGGCCGAGCGGAGGACGAGTCAAATCAGAGAGCAGCTCAGGACCGGAGAGGTCCAGGCTCCGGACTGAGGACGCCATCAGGTCCGTCCTCCACGCCACCGACACACAGCTACACAGGACGCGCTCCCTTCTTCACGCCGGAGCCTCTGGAGTGGTCCGGGGGGGCCGCGGGGGTCGAGGGGGGGTCACAGGAAGCGGATCCCTGCTCCGAACTGGACGCCGTCACATATCCTGGAAGCAGAGCGGCGCCGCGGTCAGACGGCGGCGAAACCTTCGACGTAAAGGAGACCGGAGCGCCGGCTGGTCCAGAACCTCCAGAACCCCCGTCTGATACCCGAGACCCCCCTGTCCCTGCTCTGGACCCCCCCTGTCCCCGCTCTGGACCCCCCTGTCCTCCCTCTGGACCCCCCTGTCCTCCCTCTGGACCCCCCCTGTCCCCGCTCTGGACCCCCCTGTCTCCGTGCTGGACCCCCCTGTCTCCGTTCTGGACCCCCCTGTCCTCCCTTCGGACCCCACTGTCCCCGCTCTGGACCCCCCTGTCTCCGTGCTGGACCCCCCCTGTCTCCGTTTCTGGACCCCCCTGTCCTCCCTCTGGACCCCCCTGTCCCAATTCTGGACCCCCCCTGTCCCCATTCTGACCCACCTGTCCCCACTCTGGACCCCCCCTGTCCTCCCTCTGGACCCCCTGTCCTCCCTCTGGACCCCACTGTCCCCGATCTGGACCCCCCTGTCTCCGTTCTGGACCCCCCTGTCTCCGTCTGGACCCCCCTGTCTCCGTTCTGGACCCCCCTGTCTCCGTTCTGGACCCCCCGTCCTCCCTCTGGACCCCCCTGTCTCCGTTCTGGACCCACCTGTCTCCGTTCTGGACCCCCATGGGGACGCAGTAGTTGAGCTCCAGCCGGGCGATGTTCCCGAGCCGCAGTACGATTCCCGCTCCGTAGACCAGCGGATGCACTTCGGCCAGCTTCTGCAGGTGGGCTCGGGGACCCTCACCTGGGGGGGGGGGGGACGCTCCAGTCAGAACAGAGACCTGGACTCTGAGACGCGGAGCTGAGCCGTACCGTAGTTGAGGTTTGCAGAGGTTTCCGGCGTTCAGGAAGAAGTGAGTACTGAGAGGTCTCCGAAGCCCCCCCGGCCCGGCCTGAAGGGGAGGGGGGTGTAGAGGTGCAGCCCCCCCGCCCAGTACGCCTCCCCGCCCAGGTAGTCCCCTGAAAGACAGCCAGGCCTTCAGACCCGGTCCTGGAGGACGGAGGACGGACGACGCTGCTGTCCTACCTTCGCTCTGGGGACCGATGCTGTACATCCCGAACCCCCGCACGCTGGTGGGCCCCCCCAGGTAGAACCTGCACACAGTGGCCCGCTCAGCCCGGCTGGACCAGACCTCTGACCTCTGACCTCTGACCTCTGGACGGGCGAGAGACCTACCTGTCGGCGATGCAGGACGGTTGACCCCCGATGGGGTAGAGCACCCCCCCCCCACAGGAGGCAGACAGGACCTGAGGAGACAGCTCAGGTCAGACCGGCCCCCCCTGCTGGCCGGGACCGGGACTGCAGGAGCGCCGGTCTTACCGAGTCCCAGAGCAGGCGCCGGTTGAACTGCAGCTCCAGGTCCTCCTTCAGGAAGCTGGCGTCCCCCCCGGTGTAGCCAGCCAGCTCCTGCAGGACACACGGAGACACGGCATGAGGACACCGGAGAACACCGGAGGACACCAAGAGGACGGACACCGGGAGGACGGACCCCCCACCATCGCGTCTGTCTCACCTGGTTGACGCGCAGTAAGGCACCTCTGCTGGGGAAGATGGCCGAGTTCCTGGAGTCGATGGACATGGTGTGCTGCAAAGAGACCGGCGTTAGCGCTCTGGGGGGGGGGACAGGGGGGACAGGCGGGACAGACGGGACAGACGGGAGACAGATGGACAGACGGGACAGGTGGGACGTACCGAGAGCGCCGACTTCAGCGAGTGGCCGCTCTCCTCGCGCACGGCGAAGGAGGCGCTGCGGGCCAGGCAGCCCAGCTCCCGCCACACCCCCTCCCACTTCAGGGTGTGGTTGGTGAAGCCCAGAGGGAACTGCCGGGGGAAACGGTTCATGAGCAAGGCGTTTGTGACGGGGCTAAGACGGCGCGGCGGCAGCTACGTTGAGCTCGGCCGACACGCCGCGGTCCGTCTCCTTCAGGGAGCTCCAGGGGAACTGGCCCGTCACCTTGTACAGGTTGAGGGTGAGGCTGGAACACACACAAACCGGTTATTTCCGGTTCGCCCCCCGCCGCCTCCTCCCGGGTTCGGACCGGCGCGGCGGCCATACTTGCGTTCGAAGTGTCCGGGCTGAGGCTTGAAGAAGGACAGGCCGTAGGACGTCTCCTTGGTCCCGTAGGAGAACTGGAAGGTGAGCTTCTCCGCCCGGCCCAGCATGTTGGGCAGCTTGAGGCCCAGGACCTGCGGGGGGGGGGGGTCAAACGGAGGGCAGCGTTCAGCAGGGAGGTCTGGGCGGCGGTCTGGAGGTCATGTGACTGGCTGGTGGCTCACCATGCTGCCCTCGTTGTTGCCGACCATGGTGTTGTAGCTTCCTGTCAGCCGCTTGATCTCCGTCACCTCAAAGGTCACGTTCCAGGCCGTTGGGCAGCGCGTCGGCACCTGAGGGGGGGCAGACCGCCGATCAGAGAGCATCTTCCTCCCTGCTGTCTCTGGACCAGAGGTCTAGTCCCTGTGGACCCCCCCGACCCCCCAGACCGGGCGTGGCGTCCCAGACCGACCTTCAGACGTGTCGATCAGGACCTCCACCTCCTTGAAGATGCGAGGCGGAGCAGCCTCTGCCGCGCCACGTGCGCTCTCTTCATCACCTGAAACACACCCCAGATCGTCATCTTCATCAGCGTTCACTCAGTGTGAGCGCCATGCGGGGGGGGGGGCACCTACATCGATCAGGTTCTTGGCGTGGAACACCTCGGAGATCTCGTAGCCAGCAGGTCCTCCTTGGTCCGGCCCAGACCCTGAATGTTGACGTGCTGGACAACCACCTGCGATCACACACACACACACACACACACACACACAACACACACACGCACATGCGTCACTGCCTCCTCGTCCTGAATCTGACCGGCTCGCTGAGGAAACGCTGCTTCGGACTCACGTCTTTGTTCTCCAGGATCTCCTGCTTGGACTCCGGCGCCTGCTCCGGAGCCTCCAGCAGGTCGTCCGGGTGCATGCCCAAATCCCGGCCGTGCATCGGCAGAGGATCCAGACTCTGCAGCGGGGGCCGAGAAACGGCATCAAAACCAGGACAACACACGTTTCTGACATTTCTATGAAGCATCGTTGATTGAAAAGCTTCACCACAAGTGTGAATTAGTGAAAACACATATGTTGAAGGCTTTAGAGTGTTTTCCATTGCTAAAAACTACAAACTGTACTTATCTCTGTAATGTTCTACTACTCTTTTAAATATTAACTAAGAAAAAGGAACATCAGCTTAACATTTAAGAATAAATCTATTCAGTTCACAATTTATTATTAAGTTTTAAAGTCCCGTTATGAAGTCCAAGGATGTGTGGTGGCTTTACAGGGCAGCTGCTGGGGGCAGCGGGGGCAGAATCAGGGGGGCGGGGCATCAGGGGGAGTGTCTGATGTCCTACAGTCAGTGAAAGTCACTGCACCTGCAAACATTACAGCTTAAAAAACTGATTTCTGCTATTATTTGGAGGAGTGGCGCTTCAATATGAACATTTTGTTTCATGTTTCTGCAAATTACCTAAAAGAAACACCACAGCTTATTAGCTTAAATTATCTTGAGGTTAATAAAAAGACTATTTTAAATGGTTTTCCTCACAATTTAGGTTATGGTTTATTCATAATAGAATAATACAGTAAAAGTGGTGCGTTCAAATCCAATCCGCTTTATTACAAACTGAGGCTTAAATGAGCTTTAAAACACACTTTAATGGCTTTTTCAGAGGTATTTCTGCAACACAGAGAAGGATTTAGTAGCCGTTTGTGTTACAGGGGGGTTTTCTGGAGGGGGAGTGTGTCGGTACACGGAGGTCCACATGCCGGGCGGAGAGCCACGGTTCTTCCCAGGGAGGAGAGGGAGGTCACGGCCCTCATACGCACCGAAGACCGGCGGCTAGCCTGCGGGGAGCACGGCGCGTACCTTAGCGTGGACGGTCCCCATGGTAGCTGCCCGCTCCTGGACACCACCTCAGCCGGCCTCAGCTGCTCTGCGTGCGGGGAAAAGCGGGACAAGACGGCGGCTACTTTCTCCAGCACCAAACCCCCTTCAAGGGAGCCGCCATGACAGTCCGTGAAGGCAGCTGCTGCGTTCAGGAGCGCCTTGGAGAAAAGGACACTCCGCTCACGATGACAATCTGTGAAGGCAGGTGATGCGTTCAGGGTGCCTGGGAAACTAGACACCGTTTACTTCACGAAATGTGTCTATTCAATTAGATATTACGATATTTTAAATATCATTGCATTTATCTAATATAATTTTAAAAAATATTTTAAGCAAAATCTACAACTTTTTTTGGTGCTGCTGTTTGATATTTTCAAATTTAATGTTTCATCTTTTTTTAAAATTTGATTCAAACTTTATTTTTTTCCTTATGTGTGTGGTGTTGGGAGTGAATAAATCATTATTGTTATTATTATATTATTATTATTATTATTATTATTATTATTATTATAATTACTGTTATTATTATTATTTTATTATTATTGTTAGTAGTAGTAGTAGCAGCAGTCCTAATAGTATTAGTAGTATATAATGCATATTTTTATGGTTTGGTTATTTATTCTAATAATATTTAAATGCCTTATTGCACACACACAAACACACACACACACACACACACACACACACACACACACACACACACACACACACACACACACACACACACACAATGCCAAACATTTCACTCCTTACTCACAAATTAAAAACATAATTCTCTCCGGCCAGCAGGAGGCGCTAATACATCATTTATCTCCTGTAGATTAGACCACTGTAATGCCTTGCTCTCTGGTCTTCCCAAAAGAATATTTCAAACCTACAATTATTACAAAACTCAGCCTCCGTGCTGACGGGGACCAGGGGGCGGAGCCACAGTACAGCAGTTGTACAGTCGCTGCATTGGCTTCCTGTCCACTTCAGGATGGATTTTCTTCTAAGTTCTCTTATTAGTTTGAAATGTCTTAACGGCCTTGCGCCTTCTTATTTAGCTGATCTGTTTTTACCGTATCGACCCTCGAGGCCCTGAGGTCCTCTGGCAGTGCCTTATTGTGTTCCTAAAGCTAGAACCAGACTCATGGCGAGGCGGCCTTCAGCCACTACGGCCCCGCCTTTGGAACAGCCTCGCCGAAGAACCTCAGGACCGCAGAGGACTGTGAAGTTTTTTAAGGGAGGTTAAAGACACACATTTTTAATCAGACTTTTAGCTCACCTTTTATATCCTCTTATTCCATCATTATTATGTAATTTATTCTATTTTATTATTATTTTAATAATAATAATATATAGCGCTTTCCTGGACATGCTTTACATTGCATTATTCATTCTCTCCATACTGGGTGGTGGTAAGCTACTGCTGTAGCCACAGCTGTCCTGGGGCAGACTGACGGAAGCGAGCTGCCAATCTGCGCCATCAGCCCCTCCCACCACCACAACCATTCACTCTCACAACTTTCATACTAGGCAAGGTGGGTGAAGTGTCTTGCCCAAGGACACGACGACAGTTCTACGCATGCCGGGAGCGGGGATCGAACCGCCAACCTTCCGGTATAAGACGACCTGCTCTACCAACTGAGCTACTGTCGCCCCTATATTTTACTTAATAATGTTATCTTACTTTGTATCTTGTCTTCTTAAGTTTTTAGCTGTTTACCTCCAGGTTTCCTGAGGGGGGGTCCTCTACACTGAGGGGGGTCCTCCACACTGAGGGGGGTCCTTCACACTGAGGGGGGGGGGGGCTCCACACTGAGGGGGTCCTCCACACTGAGAGGGGGGGTGCCTTCACACTGAGGGGGTCCTCCACACTGGGAGTTGGTTCGGTCGTCTGCTGGGGTTACTGTGCTCGGGTCCTGTGGTCCCGGCTGGCCTGGGGGTCCACACCTCGGTGTGCGGGTTCCCCTTGGTCTGACGGGGTTGGGGGTCGGGCGCTGGAGCCCCAGTATTAATGACCTTCGACCTCTCCCGGTGTGGGCGGCCCAGAGCGTCCAGTCACATTTCAGTCTCGAGTCACTCTTATTGGTTATTGAACGTGCAGCGATTTTCCCGAGTTCCCCGGTAGTAGAAGTATTTGTTCCATGATGGTTCTAAAATACACCTTGTGGTGCCCCTGGACACATCATCAGTGATGTAACCTGGAATCTTCAGGGGTTTCGGGTCTTTCAACAATCAGACCCCCTCGCCCAGGCGACCCCAGCCGGGGTTGATCAGGCCCCAACTTGTGTCCAGGTAGCGCTACCCTACACCCCATGCATCTTTCCTCCTGATCCACAGCCACCTCGACGCTACCTCTGCTGCATCGGTGGCCGACTTGATGGCCCTCCGCTTGCTGGCTCCTGTGATGCCTAACCTCTTATAGGTCTTGCAGAGGGATTGGCCCACAAATCCTCGACATCCCACTTCGATGGGTTCGCACCTTGCCCGCCAGCCGTTGTGTCGACATTGCTCCATTCATTCGGAGTACTTTGCCAGCTTCCGCTCATGGGCCTCCTCAATTCGGTCCTCCCATGGCACGGTGAGCTCAGGAGAATCACCTGCTTGGTTGCCACTGAGGTGAGGACGATGGTCTGGCCTTAACGTTGTCCTGGCTGCTTCTTCTGGGAACCTCAGTTGCCTCCCCAGATCAACGTGCAGCTCCCAGTCACGCGCTGTGGCCAGCAGGCCCGATGAGGTGTTTCGGAAAGCCCCTGAAGATTTTTCCCCAGGCTTGACAAATGTGATGGTGTTCTTTACTGGGCGACACACTCCTGCTGTGACTGATCCCTCCACAGATTGAGTCCGCTATGGATTTGAGGACCTGGTCATGCCGCCAGCGATAACGCCCTTCGCCCAGGGCCTTTCGGGACAGCAGCTGAGGATATGTTCCCGATTTCCTCTTCTTTGGCAGAGGGGGCAAGCTGGTGTCTCTGCCCTTTCCCCAAGTAAAGAGGTTTGATGGGCTTGGCAAGACATCATAAACTGCTTGGATCAAGAATTAATCCGATGGGGTTCGGCTTTCCACAGCTCAGTCCATGTGACTTTTCGCTCCACAGCTTGCTCCCATTCTTGTCCAGGCACCTTGCTGCCGCAGCCCCACCATCTGACTGGCCCATTTCTCCTCTACTCCCGCTCGCACCTCCTCCAGGATTAGCAACCTCCTCTCCTTGCCCTGAGCTTCTCGTAGCGATGGTGTTTTGCTACTGCCAAGGCCGGCTCTTCCTTTGGCCACTGTGCCCACCAGCACCCTTTGCTGCAGCCTTGACTCTGCAATGTCCACAGTGTGGCGCAGAGCGGTAATGGAGTTTGTCAATTTCCCTATTTAAACCAAACCAACAACCGCCACCCCAGGAATTGCACCTGGAGGAATTAGACTTAAAGCACACAGGTTCGGAACTTTACTGAGAGGCGGAGACTAGTCAGTTGGTTTTGAGAAGTTTTATTTACAGAAAGAAAATAATATTTATGACATACTTTATATAACAGTCTCTTTTTTAAAAGGCCAAGAATCTAAAATAATGAAGCTTCTTATCTCTCTCTCACCAACCACACACACACACACACACACACACACAGTCTTGTATTTCTATCCTTGTGGGGACCGTCCATTGACTCCCATTCATGTCTAGCCCCTAACCCTGACCCTTACCCTAACCCTAACCCACACCACAACAAAGCCTAACCCTAAAGAAATGTTTTTGCACTTTTAATTTTTTCAGTAACAACAACATGGTCAAGAAAACACTGTTTCTCCTACTTAGGACCGGAAAAAGGTCCCCACAAGGCACGTCGTTCCACGTTTTGCTATCCTTGTGGGGACATTTGGCCCCGACAAGGATAGAAATACAAGAACACACACAAACACACACACACACACACACACACACACACACACACACGCTTACAGTGAAAAAGGGGACTAGGAGCTGGGGCTTAACCGTGGAACTGGGGAGGGGGGAACCAAGGGGGTAAGAAACCTTAACTAAGGGAAAAAAACACAAAAGACTCAACACAAGCAAACCAAACAAAGGAAGTGCACCACAAACTAAACGGGACAACCACCACCAGGGGGAATCCACCACCACCACCACTTGACTCCACCACCAGCTCCTAGAACAGAACAAAACAAAATTACAATTTATATATACAAAAAAAAAGGAATTTCAGTTTTCCCACAGTGGAGTGAGGGATAAACAGCATCCAATTGCGCAGCCCTCCTTCTGTGAGACTGCAACAAGCGTAAGGTCAAACCATCCCTGTGGTTGAATGAGGCGCTGTCTAACGGCGGCCACACTGAGCGCAGGGAGAGGGTTACGAGCAGGTTCAGGCCGCGACAGGACAGGTCTGCATAGCAGCAAGCAGCAACAGCGGAGTACAAGAGCAACAAGCAACAGATAATTGGCCGCGGAGGATCGAGGCAGGGCAAACCAGCAGCACGTCTGAAGTAGAAGTGGAGAGAAACATTAGATGGAATATTGGAGCTCAACCACCACAATAACAGACATTCCTTACCACTTTGAGCTGAAATGCAGCTCCTCAAAAGGGAGAGGCTCGAGTCGAGAGCTGCACTGGTTTCCTGGCGACAATACAGAGGCTAAGTTGGTTTAGCCTGGTAGCTAACTTAGCTACCGGAGCCCTGTACCCCCAAGAATGAAAAATACGTTACAGCGATCGTGCCGCGAGAGGCATAGGTCCGCGTCTAGGTGAATGACTGTCCTGCTAAAATAGATGCTCTAATTAGAAGGGATTATATACATTTCCAAGCAGATCAGAGCTCCTCTTACCTGCCGCGAGGCACCGAAGGACCACGGAAGTGAAACGCCGGTAGGCGGGCAGACGCGTGACGTCAAAGGGGCAGACCAAGAATGGCACATTTTATGGATCACCAGCTGGCGCAAGTGGCCAATGAGGGCCCAGGCCCTCAATTGAAATCCCACCTCCGACCCCGTAATGCCACAACAGCATCGGCATCTCTCCACTTTTACCCTGTCCTAGCTTCAATCCCTGCGTGTGCAACCTTCGGATCGCTGGACTCTTTGTATTGCAGCAGCTCCCTGGATCGCGATACCATAAACTCTTTTTGGAAAGTAAGAAGGCAGGCAAGAAAAGGTCTGGAGACACCGAGTGCCTCCGAGGGGATCAGTCCCAACACATAAAGTCTCTCCGTCAGGCCTTGTTCTATTATTGGGATTTCAGTGTCCAGCAAACTGCTGAAATCTCAGAGTGAATGCATCGCCTGGCCAGCTTAGAGCAGGAGAACAGAGACCGGTGAGAGAGCTTTTTCTTTAGAACAGAAACACAAGTAACAAACCTCTTTAAAAATGTCAAGAACAAACTCATTATTTGTGTTTTGAACTACAGGCGCGAGCTCTGGAGGCCCAAAAGCAGCTGATGGAGGAGAGAGACCGTCAGCTGAAACAAGCTGCAGCAGAGGAGCTTCAGCAGCTGAAGGAAGAAGAGCTCCGCCTGGTCAAGGAGGCTCTGACTGAGGAGAGGCAGAACCAGCTCCAGACTCATCCAGGTACAAACTCACTTCAGTCACTGCTTTGATGTTCTAACATTTCACACACCCTCAGCTCTTCTCACTTTGTCTGGAGATGAACCGCTTTGGACCGAATGAGAGGTTTAGAAAGTCCCTCAGTGACCTTTTTCACTCTTTTCTTCCAGCTGACAAAGAAAAATGCAGAATGGAGGCGGAAAATGTAAAGAAGTGGAAGCTGTTCTGGAGGAGGAGGCGATGCTGAAGGAGGAGAGCTTCAGAGGAGCTGCTGCAAGAAGCCAGAGAGGCAGAGGAGAGGAGGGGGGCTCAGGACTCTGCTGGACCACATCCGGCAGAGGACCAGAGGAGTCAGGAGGACGCTGCAGGACGAGCAGGGGACGAGATTAAGAGAGGCGGCAGCCAATGAGGAGGACGCTGGAGGAGAGAGCGCACGTTTAAAGACAAAAAATAAATACATTAATTCATCTCAATGAAGTTCTCATGCTGTCTGAGTATCAGTGGAGACTTTATTAGAGATCAATACATCCTGTTCATGCTTCCACAACACTTTTTCATGGATGTTGAGTGTTGACTCACTCTTGTTGGTAAAAGTGCTTCATCCTGAAATGAGCCACAGACTTGATTGTAATCAGAAGGACTGTTTCAGGAGGAACCAGGAGAGCCTGATGCTTGTTGATGAAACCCTCCAGCAGGTCCACCGTGGAGGCTCCACTAGCAGCAGGTGACGGGTTCTGCTGGAAGCACCACTCAGGGATCCACATCGGGACTTTGGCCTTTATTTAGCTGAAAGTCAAAGTAACCGTCTGAGAATGTGTTCAAGTTAAAGTAGTTCATGAAGACGAAAATGTACTTTGAGTAAAAACTCAAGAGAGCCAAAGAGGCGGAATGTGGACTAACTGGACTTCTCTGGATGCTTGTCGACAACACAAGGGTAGCGTGACCCTTTAGAAACATTTTAACTTAGACTACAGGATGGGAGCTTCTGAAAGCCTCCTCCTGTCATCAGGGCCCAGAGACCAGACACCAGGCCACATTTCAACCCTGAGCACAAATGAATACTTTTCAACCTGAGCTAGAGAGCTGGGGATGTTCTCAATGACAGCTTGGGATGAAACTGAACAATATCACACTCTTCTCAGGCAGTCTGACCTTGGGATGCAGAGTTGAAGGACGTTGAAGGTTGTGTCCCAGGATTGGCTAAAACTTTTTATGCAAATAAGCTAGAGAGCTGGGGGTGGGCTCAGCTGAAAGCTTGGTATCTTCTAAGTGGTGTAGAGGTGGATTTAAGTCTCTAAGTTGATGTTTCAAGATTTTAGAGGCCCAGTGCAGAATCTGTCAGCCACTGACAGATTCCGACATTCACTGACAGATTCTGCAAAGTCAGCTGTAACTCAGCCTGGGAGAGACCTAGACAGCTGGGGATGGGCTGAAGGGAAAGCCTGGGACGGACTGAACAATACGACACCCTGTTTGAGTCAGTCTGACCTTGGATTGCCAAGGTACAGGTCTTTGAAAGTCGACATTAAGGGTTGCTCTGACATGAAAATGAAACTAAAGAGGTGGAATTTGGACTGAATGGACTTCTCTGGATAGGATGCTTTGGAGACCTTTTAACCTTAGACTACAGGATGGGAGCGCTTGAAAGCCTCCTCCTGTCATCGGGGCCCAGAGACAAGGCACCAGGCCACATTTCAACCCTGGAGCATAAATTAATACTTTTTTTTCCAACTTTATTTATTGAACTTTTCGGTAACACTTTACTTGAAGCACCCGGTATAACACCTTATGAGCAGTTATAAACACTCATAAATGATCAGAATACTTTATAACGACTATACGGCATAGGGTTAGGGTCAGGTCCTGGCATTGTGATCATCCAGTGAATGTTTATAACTACAGCTACACATGTTATAATGGCATTATAATAATTATAATGTACTTATATGTGTTATACAGGGGGGCTTCAAGTAAAGTGTTAGCATTTTTTTTCCAACGTCTGGAAGGAGCGACCAAGCCACGCCCTTTAATTGTGCACGCGCATACCCATGGAGTGAAATGAGAGCCTCTGAGTCCTGCAGCATCCTCCATGTTGAGCTGTTTACGGTGGATGTTCAGCAGACAGTGG
Organism: Salarias fasciatus; assembly: GCF_902148845.1. Classification (NCBI taxonomy): domain Eukaryota; kingdom Metazoa; phylum Chordata; class Actinopteri; order Blenniiformes; family Blenniidae; genus Salarias; species Salarias fasciatus. The sequence continues at coordinate 17,362,917 of NC_043761.1, read as the reverse complement.
ATATATCCGAGGTGAGCGCCGCGGCGGCTGCTGCGTAGCTAACTCTCCTCTGCCTGGCGAGCGGCCGTGCTCTCTGGCTGCTCCACACGATGATTGACAGCATCCGTCCCTGGGAGAGGGTCCCTCCATACTGTGGTTCTCCCCAAGATCTCTTCTTTTCCCACTGGGTTTTTGGAGTTTTTTCTTGCCGGATGTGAGGGTCTGAGGCGGGTGGTTGCTTTGTTTTGTTCTCGTTACTGTGAATTTGACATATAACATTATGCTTATTCACTGTTTTTATTTTTACCAACCAATGTAACATCTTGAGCCTCTGAGGCAGCTGCTGTTGTGATACTGGGCTGTACAAAAATACATTGATTGATTGACAGCATGACAAAGCAGAAGCTCGAAACTCATTGGCTGAAGCTGAGCGGCGCTTTTTCGGATAACACGGGGGTCTATGAGACGAAGGGCGGACCCCCATACATACATTTTTATATTGTTTTACGCTAATATTATATTATAGTATCGAACCAGACTGACACATTTAAGCTTGTTAAGAAATGATACATACGTTGGAAACGAACGAAAACTCCGAGCTTTAATAAATTGAAATTGGACTAATCAGCAATTAGCCGTTTCTGAAAAGGCTCAAATAGCCCCATTTCCATCATAACCAGTCAACATTGGTTGAAAGGTGGGACAAAATTAGACAACAACTACTTACTTTCATTAGAAATTAGTAAACAATGTGAACACCGGTCACCAGAGAAATACACTCAACAAAATTATCACCACAACACTTTTTTTTTTTGCTCCCATTTTTCATGAGATGGACTCAAAGATCGAAAATTCATTCCAGATAAACAATATTTCCATTTCTTTCAAACATTGTTCACAAAATCTGTCTAAATGTGTGATAGTGAGCACTTCTGCTTTGCTGAGATAATCCATCCCACCCTCTCAGGTGTGCCACATCCAGATGTTGATCAGACACCATGATTAGTGCACAGGTGAGCCTGAGACTGTCACAATAAAAGGCCACTTTCTATGTGTTGATGCAGTTTTTCTGGTCTTTTTATGTTAAGTTTTATTTCCGTTATGTCGGACCAAGAGTGAGAAGGGTCGGTACGAGAGTGACCTGGCCTGTCTGCCGATGCTGTTTAGTGTGTGTGACGTGCTCCCAACATGCTTTAGTGTTTGTAACAATAAAAGCTTTGGTTGAGCTGAAGAGCAGCAGTCCTCGTGGATCGCTGCCTCCATGGCGAGTTGCGGCGCCATAATACATATGAGGCAATAACAACAGTAACGCACAGTCACTCAGTTTAATCAGATTATTGGTTTGGAAAAATGAACGCGTTAGATTGCTTGTTACTGAAAGAAAGTAATCAGATTAAAATAACGCGTTAATTAGTAGTGCGTTAGTGACAACACTGAGGGTGACCACCCGTCCCACGTAGGGACCTGCAGCGTTTCAAGCCCATTTCACGCGTCCCACAAATTGAGACCGTGTCCCGCATAATCAAGGCTTGCTCCAAACAAAAGCTTGTTCACCACACTCGCCACACACACCCCTAAGTGAAGAACTGCGGTCAAGCCAGCCGGCGCTCTGACAAACACAGCCAAGTGAGCCGACACGTCGTTCAGCGGTGCGCACATGTTGTACGCATTACGGTTAAAAGCGAAACCGAGAGGACTGCGAAAAGCTAATCGAATCGATTAGCCAACGAATCGAGTCGCAAACCACTCGTACAGGGGCGTGAAGTGTGCGTAAACCCGTCGGGACTTGCGTCCCACGTCAGAACGAGAATTTTGAAATGTTAAAAATTTTGGTCACGAAAAATATCGCGACCGGCCCGTGAACTATGCGCCAACTGTCGTGAACGCCTCGCGAACTCGGGACGATGCGGGAGGATGCTGCCAGTCGTGGCCCCTGGCGAGGGACCCGGAAAGGGGCCCATGCAGGGGATTTTTGACACACTGTTGTTGCAACATCAAGTGTCGCGTCTTCAATTTGTCATTGAAATTGACTGATGTCAGCCGTCCGTCGGGGCCCCCTTCAGCTCGGGGCCCTTGGCAGCGCCTGTCCTGCTGCTCTTCAACACAGAGCAGCTGCAGGTTCAGGATCTTCTCTTCTCCGCAGTGACGGCGTCTCTGGCATCCAGCATGCTGTCTGTCCACAGCAAATCCAACAATGACCCAGGGTCAGGGAAGCCCCCTTTTTATATGACGTGCGTTAATTGCGCGTGCAACCACGTCGTGCCAATGCGGGAAGCTCGTAAACTATGCGCGAACTCTGCGCGAATGCGTAGTGCCAGTTCGCGACACTGACGGGCGCATTCGTGAACTAGTTGTGAACCGGTCGTGGAACAGTGCGGGAGCCTGCTGGTTTCCTGGCTCCAGATTGGCACGCCTTGCCACGACAACATCGTGGCGAAAAGTCGTTGCAAGTGGTAAACGTAGCTAAACAACCGTTAAGGTGTAACGGACGATTTTCTCAAAAAAGTCGAAAGCCAAACGTCTGTTGCTCACTTTTTGAAAAACGCGCATGCACCAGACCGTCCTACCTGCTCTGCTGCTCCTACGAGCCGCTTGACGGCGTGACGCACCCATTTCTCCAGCGTGATTGACATGTTGGAGGACCAATAGTTGACGCTCGCATCACGCCATTCATTGGCTAAAACATCGTCCATTACACCTTTAAGTGCCGCGGATCACACTTTGCCTCGTAAACCAGCCCCCGCCCACTAATCATCCGAGAGCCCACCTCCAAATCCAAATGTGGATGAGGAGTGGGCGGGGCTGGTTCACGAGGCTGGATCACACTCACCTTATTCATAATTAATAGAATACATATGAACACTGTTGATAATAAAACCTAACAGCAACAAGTCAATGAAGGAAAGCCTGAGCTAATGCTGATTTTCAGTCAGTAGGTCAAATGAACTGGGGAGATATTGAGCTAAAATACTTTATTTCTCTTACAAGAATTAATATAAAATTTCTGCAGTATTTAAAGCTAAAACAAAGAGCTGGGTTTGAAAGAGACTACAGTCAAGGTATTCATCGGTTATTTGGAGTAAATAGGTTAAATAACCTGCGAGCTATTGAGAAAAATCTCTTTTTTTCATAAAAATATTAATAAAATTAATAGGAACATTTCCAGAGCAAACAAAGAGATTTGTCTGAACCAGACAGTGGAGTAATGTAATTCACAAGTGATTTGGATTCAGTAGATCAATAAACCTGGGAGTTATTGAGCTAAAATACTGTATTTTTCATAAAAATATCAATGCAAATGATTGAAAACTTCAAAAATTAAAACAAAAAGATGTGTTTGAATCAGACACTGTAGAAATGCGATCGACAAGTGATTGGAGTCAATAGATCGAATAACCTGGGAAAAAAACAATTACACTGAAAGCTAAGGGCTTTAACGGCGATCTTGGAAACGAGCATGTAGCACGAATGTAGCATCTCCCCAAGGCTCCGCCCAGCTCCCACCCCATTGGAGGAGCTCCCGTTGGGAGGCGAACGCACTGGACGCGGAAGCGCCACGCGCATGGAGTTTGTGATGGCCTCCATGTTATGACCCTTTCTGACTGCCACACACAACGAGCATAGGACGCGCAGGCCTGTGGGGAAAACAACAGCCCCCCCACCCCCCCCCACCAGAAGGAATTCGGAAATGGGGGCGCAGAAGATCATCGCCCCCTCCCCCCCTGGCTCGTGAGTGTTGATGGAGTATATGTGTTTGCGATTAAAATTGAGGGGCAGTAACCACACCGTGCCGCGAGTGAGGCCAAACGAGCAGTCTCATCCACCTGAACAGCCCCCCCGACACAGCGCACCAAGACCCCCCGATGTGTGTGTTTGTATGTATTGGTCGTGTTAGATGACTAAGTGCAATTAAGACTGAGAGGCGAGCCACTGAAGGGTGCAGTGATTGGGGCCACTTAGATGCCCCCCCCCCCCCCCCCCCCTCCCCCATCCACCACACCCTACCTGATAAGCCCGCCTCCCAAAGCCCTACGTGTGTGTGCATGAGAGCGGGGGGGAGAGGGGGGTCCGGGAATGCGCAGCAACCCCGTCACCAGGAGCCCCCCGATGAAGGACAGGGCCCACCGACCCAAGAAGCACACACCCATCATGCATCAGGAGGAGTGGAGGCGAGGACAGACAGGGGGCAGCGGAAGGACCCAGACCAGGCCCCCCCCCCCCCCCCCCCCCCACAGGGCACCACACTCTCTCCTCACATACACACTCCAATCGCCCACACAATATAGACATACAGACATGCTCACAGAAACATACCCAAACATACATACACACTTACACATACACAGTCAACACATATACATACATATCCAGATACACACCCACACACTCACATACACATACATACATACCCACTCATACAAAAACATGCAACATACTCACACATATACACCCACACATATGTACAAATGCACGTACATGCACACCCACCTTTGGAGCTGATCACAGGGGACCAGAGGGAACCAGATTCAGCTGATTGGTCCTCTGAACAGACAGACATCGTCTCCAAGCTGATATGATCTAATAGAAGATCTTAAACTGCCTGTTACTCAGATAATTTCTGGATTTCCAATTTACAAGGATAGCTTTCTTTGCGATGCACAAGATGGTGAGAACCATGTAGACAGAGTTTATCGACATGTTAATTTCACCCAGATCCCCTAAAAGGCACAGTGTGGGAGTTGCAGGGATGTTGCATGTGAACCATGTTGACAGGTCTTCACACACCTGAAGCCAGAACCTCTGCACTGGTGTGCAGGACCACAAGGCATGGAGGGAGCTGTCATCATGTTATCATTGCAATGTGAACAGATATCAGATTGTGATAGACCCATCTGGAACATCCTTCGTCCTGTATAATGAATTCTATGCAGAATTTTGAATTGTATTAGTTGTATATTTGAATTCTTTGTCATTTTGAAAGTATTTAAACATATCTGGACCATGCATTTTGGTCAAAGTTGTTAGATAAGTCAGCCTCCCATTTTAAGGTCGGAAGGAAGATTTCATCTTCCATTTGATAATATTTTATATATCTTTGATAGCAACTTTGGGGAACTGAGGTTTAAGAATTCTTCGACCCGAGAGGTAGCTGTCCCTGCAGTTGATTAAAGGTATACTTTTTACCTATTGTGGCAGGATGGGTGTGTTTGTGGTTGATCTCAGCCTGGCAGGGGGCACTATAAAAACCCCTCCCACGTCTGTGTCGCCCTCTGGTTCTTGCACTTCCGGGTTGGTGCTGGCTGGTAGCGGTGGTTCGTGAGAGCAGGTAAAGGCTAACATCCCCATGAAATGTATCGTATTGGTGTTGATGAAAGTTACGCCTTGCAGTGTCGCGATGGCTCCGGGGAGCGCGTCAAGCGCATGCCGCAGCAGCTGTAGACGGGCGCGTGGGTCCGACGGTCCGGTGCTGGTCTGAACATTTGCCCGCTAACGGAAGTAGGAAGCGGTATGTGTTGTGTAACTTTCTGGTAATCAACAGGTGTGCAGGCTGTAACAAATCCTTTTCTTATTAGGTTCTGCCCTGTTCGAGCCCCGTTTCCAGCGCAGACACACACGGCTGTCTTGTTCCTTGTTTCCTTTGTCCTTGTGTTTGTCCGTCCTGGAGCTGCTGCCATGTTAAATGTTATTCTGTGTCGTGTCCTCCGCACGGTGGCGTTGGTGTGGGCCAGCCCAAGCACGCACGGGACTTTGGACCGAAATGATGCGCGCGCTCCTGTCAATTAAGTGTTTTGTTTGAAACAATAACTTGAATGAATGTAACTGAACTTAACGAGGAATAGAATAAATTATTTTCACCTGGAACCTCGGTCCTTTTGTCATCCGGCGAACCTGTGTAGCCTTTTTTTAATTTTGTTTAGCATTTGAGATCCTGGGGTGCAAGTCCCAGGTGGCGTTGTCTTTGATTTGGTTGAGTTCTGTTTATCACCCCCGCTTTGCCACAGATTGGCGTTGTCAGCAGGATGTGTTGATTTAATTTGGAAACATTGGTTCCTTTTCCTTTTATTTGTTACAGCTTGGTGTCATTTGTAGTATTTGGTTATTTTCATTTGTGTCAGTGATTGTCCTGACTGACCTGTTTGTTTTTTTTTGTGTGTGGTTTTATTTTGAATGTTTCTTGCATGTAAAATTCTTTTTGTTTGCTTTATAGTTGAATTCTTGCATGTTGACAGGCTGTTACAGGACATCTGTCTGATTCATTTGAATCTTTCTAACGCTACAGTGTTCAAGGCTGATACCAATGGTTTTTGATTTGTGATTAATGTGTACTTCTATGTACAGGACAAAGACAGCTGTGGTGAGGAGGGGAGACTGTGTCCCTGGAAGTGCAAGAGGCCACAGCAACTTGGTGCTGCAATACCACTGGCAGCCTCTAGGGCTCATACCCCAACAGCAGTAGTGGTAAGGTGAGATGGGGATGCCTCCCTTACAGTCGCATTGAGGCGGAGCTGTTGTGAATCTGAGGACTTGCCATGCAACACGTAGGCCACACCAAGTTCTTTTATTTAGGATTTTACTATAATTTATAATGCCCACCTTAGCCTTCAGGGCACCCCCCTTTTAGTTCGATAAGTGGCGCAATGGGGGGGAGCGGGTACTCGTTTAACTGTTTGCAGTTGCTGCTTGTTTTAAGGAAGTTCGGGACTGGGTCTTCTTGGTTTATAACCACACTCGAGTCTGCAGTCGAGGTTTCACAGAATTTTAAATGTTAGAGGCAGGTGTGACAGACCCCTCTGAAATTTGAGTGTGTGTGTGTATCAGCGTCGTGTCGTCGGGGCGCCGACAGAATTTGTGGGGGTGAATGTGGCAGGATGGGTGTGTTGTGGTTGGTCTCAGCCTATTGGCCGGGGGCGCTATAAAAACCCCTCCCACGTCTGTGTCGCCCTCTGGTTCTTGCACTTCCGGGTTGGTGCTGGCTGGTAGCGGTGGTTCGTGAGAGCAGGTAAAGGCTAACATCCCTCATGAAATGTATCGTATTGGTGTTGATGAAAGTTACGCTTTGCAGTGTCGCGATGGCTCTGGGGGGAGCGCGTCAAGCGCATGCCGCAGCAGGTAGATCGGGCGGTGGGTCCCGATGGTCCGGTGCTGGTCTGAGCATTTGCCCCGCTAACGGAAGTAGGAAGCAGTAGTTGTTGTGTAACTTTCTGGTAATCAACAGGTGTGCAGGCTGTAACAAATCCTTTTCTTATTAGGTTCTGCCCTGTTCGAGCCCCGTTTCCAGCGCAGACACACCACGACTGTCTTTGTTCCTACCTATGATAGATGATATTCTAAAAATGCTGTGCTGCTGATTCCATACTGTGAGGTGAGAGTATTGAATGATAGAAAGTTGCCGTTTTCAATGACATTTTCAAACTGGCTGATTCCTTTATTTCTCCACTGAGTGAAGTTGATCATCTTTTTGTTTTGCAGGATGTCCGGGTTGTTCCAGATGGGTGTGAGTTTACACGGGATCAGAGAAGATTTGGTTAGCTTTAGAAAGTCCCACCAAGCCATTAAAGAAGAACTGATGTTGACACTTTTAAAACACCGATGGGATTTGATGGGGGACTGATGAATGGCAGGTCAGAGATGACTAGATCCTCACATAATGCTGCTCTACATCCAGCCATGGCTCATCTAAATTGTTAGGTTTAAGCCATTTGGAGATATATTGCAGCTTGCTGGCTATGAAGTAATTACTGAAGTTAGGCAAGTCTAGTCCACCTCTGTCTTTAGTCTGTTGGAGCGTCTTTAAACTGATACGTGAAGGATTATTTTTCCAGAGAAATTTAGATATGTATGAGTCCAGTGATTTGAACCAGTCAGACGATGGTTGGTTGGTATCATTGAGAATAAATAGTTAACCTTAGGTAAAGTCATCATTTTAATGGTGGCAACCCTCCCCATAAGAGATCTAGGTAAGCGTCTCCACCGTAAGAGGTCATCCTCTGTTGATTTCAGTAACGGAACCTAATTTAGTTTAAAAGTTCTGATATCCTTGGAGAAATGTTTATGCCTAAATATCTAATGTTTTCCAGACCTGGATTGTAGCATTGGGTATACTTTGTAATCACAGTTTATAGGCATGGCTGTAGTCTTAGACCAGTCGATAGAATAGTCAGATATTAGTGAAAATTTGTCAATAAGTGTGATGTGTCTGGGAGATAGAAGATGGAGAGTTCTGCAGGAAAAGCAATACATCATCTGCATAAAGACTATTTTATGTTCTATCTTATTGTTAGCCAGGATCCCTCTGATGTCTTTATTTTGTCTTATAGCAGCTGCCAGAGGTTCGATAAAAGATGGCAAACAGTGAGGGAGAGAGTGGACAGCCCTGTCTGGTTCCTCGCTGCAGACAGAAGCTTGGAGAAGTCTGCTCGTTAGTCTTCACACATGCAGCTGGGTGTTATATAAGATTTTAATCCAGTCTATGAAAGACGTTTCCAAACCCAAATTTGGTTAATATTCCAAATAAAAATTTACAATTTTAATCGATCAAAAGCTTTTTCAGCATCTAAAGAGATACTTATGGATTCTAGATTATGTATTGTAGAGTAATCTATTATATTATTTAATCTGCGCATGTTAGTGGATGAATGTCTACCTTTAATGAACCCTGTTTGGTCAGGATGTATTATGAGCGGGGTTATCTTTTCTATTCTCCTGGATAGGGCTTTGCTGATTATTTTGAGATCTACATTTATTAATGAAATAGGACGATAACTGGACGGAAGTGTGGGGTCTTTCCCTGGCTTAAGTATTAAAGTTATTTTGGCTAAGTTCATATTTGAGGGTACTGTTCGTTTGTTTTTTTATTTCCATTACCATTTTATGAAAAGTGGGAGCAACATGGTCCAGAATTCTTATAGAGTTCTGCTGGATAGCCATCTGGACCTGGAGCTTTATTGTTGGGCATATCCTGCAGAGATTTATGGAGTTCATCCACTGAAAGAGGAGAATCCAACACTATTCTATTTTCATCTTTCAATTTTGGAAGGTTAATATCATTAAAAAAAAGTATTAATTTCCTCATCTGTTGTGTCTATTTGTGATCGGTATAATCCTTGATAGAAATCTCTAAAGATATTATTGATCTTGTCTGGGTCATGGCTGATGTTTCCTTCTGAGTCTTTAACAGCTGAAATCCTGTTTTTCTCCTTGCTTGTTTTTAACTGATTCGCCAGGAATCTTCCAGATTTATTACTATGCTCAAAGTTCTCTAAACGGAGTCGTTGGATCAGGAATTTAGTTTTTTTATCTAGAATTTCATTCAGTTCAAGTTTAGCTTTCCTTATATCCTTCAGTATGTTCTCTTGTGGGGAGACATGATAAGCCTCCAGCGATTTAATTCTTAATTCCAATTCTAAAGTTCTTGAAGCTTCTTTCTTTTCTTGTGTGAGGAGAAGGAAATTATTTTTCCCCTCATCACCGCTTTCCTGCCTCCCAAAGAACACATGCTGAAGTATCTGGCAAGTCATTATTTTCTAAATATATAGACCATTCTCTGGTTAGATAGCTAATAAACTCTGGATCTTTAAGTAATGATGTATTAAATCTCCAGTTTCTAGTTGGTGGTTTATTCGTCTTATTTCTGAGAGTAAATGAAACTGGTGCATGATCACTTATGACGATGGGATGAATTTTGATTTCTGAGATGTCATTCATCAGTGTGCTGCTGGTAAGAAATAATCTAATCTAGAGTAGGAATGGTGAACTGAAGAGAAGAATGTGTATTCTCTTGCAGTGGGGTGGTGAGAGCGCCAGGCATCGCAAAGACCAAAATCCTTCATGTACTGTTTCACAGTTTCTGAGGATTGCCAGAGTCGTTGACTTCCTGTGGTGCTCCGTCTGTCCAATTGTAGGTCAGAAACCATGTTGCCTCCTATAATCCCTCCTATAATCAATGTGTGACTGAGTGATCATCCAGTGAGGAGAAGAGGGAGTGAAAGAAGGAGGGGTCGTCAACATTAGGTCCATACACGTTAGCAATGCAGAATTTAACATTCTGGATATATTTATCCACGGCGATGACGGCGCAGGAGCCCTCCGAGATGGATTTTTTCCTGATCGGGAACAGAACTCTGCGCCGATCCAGGATCTCCTTCGGGACTTGATGGTTCACGCCGTAGTGGGTTCCCTTCAGCTGCCGGCCCTGGCTCTTCACCTGCTCCTTCTGTTTGAAGTTGACGAACTTGGCCACGATGGGTCTGGGTCTGGACTCGCGGGTCTTCTGCCTCCCAGGCGGTGGATCCTGTGGAAGGAGATGTTTTTCACCGCTTCCTCCGGGAGCTTCAGCTGCGTTCTGATGAAACTTTTCACCGTCGCCTCGGGGTCCTCCTCCGTCTGCTCCGGGATTCCAGAGAACACTAAGTTGTCCCTCATGCTCCTGGCTGGAGATCCATCACCGTTTCTTTAATCTTCTTGTTTTCCTCGACAGTCGGGTCATCCCCTCCGTGAGGGTCTTCACCGACTCTCTGAGGCTGACGTTCTCCGCCGCGAGCGCCTCGACCTGCTGCTGGCTGAATTCCAGCGACTCGCGCACAGCCTGGAACTCCTTGTGGAGGATTTCCAACAGGTTCAGGCGAGCATCGAGGCTGGAAAGTTTCTTTCTATGGAGATAAGAACGTCCGTCGAGTCGTTCGCAGGTGGAGAAATGGCTCCAGACGATTCCTCCCGCTGTCTCTTGGCTTTAGACGAGGAAGCAGAGGGGGTGGATGTTTGATTCGGCTTCCCCATGACGATCCGGTCGAAGCAGCGATCTATGTACCGTCAGGCTGGTGGAATCTCTTCACTGTGCTCCAGGGTGAACCTAAAACACACTAATTTCTCTACGTCTACGACTTTTTAGAGCCGAGTTAGTGAAAACAGTGCAATTAAGTAAACAAGTGAATCTGTCAGCGCGCTTAGTTTGAATCTGCCGTCTCACAGGAAGTGCGTCACTTACCACATCACACGTCACCTACCTGCGTCTCTCAGCCAGAGGCAGTGTATCTCAGCTGGCCAAGAAACGCTGCACACTGGGTCCAACTGACTGGCTTCCGCACCTTTTTCCGTCCACATAATGTATTGACTTCTCCCAGGGGGCGAGGAGCATTTCACTCAGTATGACAAGAAGTGCTGTTGGACAACATCGTCGACCCGAGCTTTAACAAGGGTGGATTATTATGAGCATACAGCAGCAATTAGATCTGTTCGGGGAACAGGGCAACAAGAATTGACATTACAGTAATACACCATGTAAAGTGGTATCTGCTGGAACTTGGTATACCGGTATCAGTGCGTGAGTCTGCCCGCCGGGTGGGGGGGGGGCGCCATGCTGGGTGGTGTCCCACATTGTCCCTCAGAATCATACCCTTGTCCCCCATTGGGCTCATTAGCAGGTGGTCACCCTAAGCCGGCTGGCTCTGCCTCGAAGCCCACATCTCCACAGCCTCCTCCATCGACTGAAGCAGTAACTGGGACCAAAGTTTAGAGATTTGCATATTTGTGTGTTGTGGATTGATGCTTTGAGATTTTACGTGGGAAGTGTGTGCAAACCTGAAAACTTGTGTGTTGTGTTTTGACAACAAGGTGATGTGAAACTGACATTGATTGATTGATTTTATTTGTTTCATTCTTTTAAAAGAAAGAAATGAAAAGGAACAGAAAGAAGTGAGACTTATAAGTGTCTGCCCCTGTCAACATAAAATAAATGACAATTTGTCAAGATTTGTTAACATATCAAAAAAATTACAAAATCAAATACAACCATTTCACTAAATCAAAATACAAATACGACCATTTCACAAATAATTACAGATCAAATACAACCATTTCACAAAATCAAAAAAAAAAAAACCAGAAATATTTCAAAAAGAAACAATCATTCTAATTTTGACCATTCTTTAAAACAGAGTCGTTCCCTCCCAATAACTGTGCTTTTAAACATTTCTTGAAGATGTGAATGGACTGAGACCTCTTCATTTCACTGTCAAGTTTATTCCATAAATGATTCCTTTTGTTGTGATGCATCTTTCTTCAATTTGGTTCTTGACTCCGGTCGTTTGAAAACTTCAGTGCCTCTTAATCTATATTGACTGTCTCGCTTTGCAAATCTATTCTGTAAATTAAATGGTAATTTTTTCCGGTGAGCTTTATACATTGTTTTAAGAAGGTTGAGTTCTACCAATTCTCTTTTTAGGATTTCAATTTTATAAATATTGGGTAGTGTGGTCTCTGTAACCACTTCCATTCACCACACGAATCGCTCTTCTGTAAAAGGAAGAGTGGTTCATGTAGGTCTTACAAGCATTTCCCCAGACTTCAACAATAGGTCAGATATGGTATGATCAATGAATTGTACAACAGAAACAAAAATTATTGTGAAGTGACTCTTTCAATTTGTACAGAACAGCAATGGTTTGAGAAATCTTAGTTTTAACGTGCTCTATATGGGATTTCCATGTTAGTTGTTCATCCAGCAATACACCTAAGAATCTTCATTTGTTCTTCAATCTCTATACCTTCCACTGTCAGTGTTGTGTCAACGTCTTTCCTCTGTAACTGAAAATCATATATTGGTCTTACTGATATTCAGAGATAGTTTGTTAGAGTTGAACCATTTTATAACATTCTTAAACTCTTTTTACACAATTTCTAATACTTCGTTATATTGTCTCCAGCATAATACAAAGTAGTATCATCCGCAAACAAGATGCATTTCAATAAGCTGGAAGCAGTGTCAATGTCATTGATATAGAGAAGAAAGAGTGTTGGTCCAAGGACGGATCCTTGAGGAACCCACAAGTTATGTTACGATTTATAGATTTTATGTCGTTGATTTGAACAAATTGTGTTTTCTTTTAAATAGCTTTTGACCCATTCGTGAGCAACATCTGATACCGTACTTATATAATTTATACAGTACTCAGAGTGTAAAGAAGGAAAGTTAGAATTCTAACATGATAAGGAAATCTAAAGTAGTAACGAATTGAGTCAAGCGATTGGGGACAGAAGTAAAGGTTGTGAAAATTGTGCCTAATTTTTTGCTTTTTGTGTTTTAGCAATCGAAAAAAACTGTAACCCCCAAATTCCACAGCGTCCGTCTGCGCTCCGGTCCGACTGCCGCAGCAAATACGTCGCTGTTTTAATGACTGTAGCTGATTCCACAGCCTGCGCTCGCTCCGCTCAGCGCCGCTCCGTCAGTCCAAAATAGAGCCCAGGTCTATTTTCCTCTCCGGTCCGGTCCGTCCAGGTCTCCGTACGCATAAATGTCCACAGTTCAGATGCACCAAACAGGAAAGAGAACTCCAACAACCTCCGGCTTTATACAAAATAAAATCATTTTGTCTTGATTAAAAACTTTAAACTGTTTAAAGACCTTTTATTTGTCCTCACATGAATCTCCAGATACGTCACGAATAGACATACCATACTGATTAAAATGTACACTTTAAAAAGCGAGCAAACAAAAATTAAAACACACTTTAAAGTTTTATATGACAAACTTCTATTTTACCTGTAATCAAGATATAGTCCAACGTTTCTGAATGTTTACACAGCTGCATATGGCCCATTTGCAGGCTATTGTCCATAAATTTTGTGTTTTCTCCAAAATACATATTCAGGACCATGTATGCATTTTATCTGAATGTCAGCATCCCGTACGAAATTCAGCGTGTTGAAGCACAACAACCAGGATGAAGAGGCGCTGATTCTGGAAGTGGAGAATCATAAAGTTTTATCTGACCCCAGTCATCCTTTCTACCAGGACGTTGTAGAATAATTTTATAATATTCTTTACATCATGCTTATATATTATGTTATTTACTATTGTTCATGTAATGCATGTCTCTGTTAGTTATAGTATGCTAGTAGACGCAGGTGTAGAAAAGGCATGTATCCTTTTTCTGTTCGCCAGCCTGTCATTTTTCATTTTTACGGCAGCCTCTTGGCAGCTGGACAGTTGTTTTTTTCTAAAGTTAAGACTACAGGTCAATTGTCTCTCTGTCTCCCTCTGGTGTAAATGAGGCTCATTGGATAAGAAATGTGACACTATGATTTGTTGCACAACACCTGGCATTTGGAGACTTATAGAGGCTGAGAGGGCCTCCCAAGGGGTCATGGACATTGACCTTTGTAGGGAGGGGGGAACAACTGTGTCTTGACGAAGACTCAACTAAGACTCAACGAATGGTTTGAACAATTGTGTCTTGACGAAGAATTAATTAAGCAGCAACAACCTCCCAAAAATAGTAAATAGATGGAGCGGAGAGCGATCGGCGCGTCAGTCCTTTGGTCGGCCTGGCTGCCAGGAGGGTTTTTTGGGAATAAAGTCCTCCTTTTGCATTCTGACTCTGACTCTGCCTGATTTTCTGAGGAGAACTACGATGGAAGACTTCAAGAACCAAAGTGGATATACTTGAGGATTTTACGTTTTTTCTGGAATATATGTTTGTGGGGTTTTTTGCACCGTGACTGGCGTAGGATACTTTTTTAAATAAAATTCCACGACAACGTACAGAGAAAGATGCCAGTGTGGCCCAGACTGCTCAGCTTCTGGAGGTCGATGGTCAGTAGCGCACGACTTCTCTGCTTCTCCGGCCGGCGGATCAGAGACGCTTAGCGGAGCTGTGGGTTCTGACAAAACGGAGCGGAGCTGAGCGGAGCGCAGACGGACGCTGTGGATTTGGAGGTAAGAGAACAATGCATGACCCTTACAGCTTTGGTCTGACCTCTGAAGAAGTAAAAACCCAGGTGTTAAATGTCAGTTTTTATGATTGCTGCTGTCGAGCATGTACCATGTTTTGATTCAAGGCAATTTAATGAGTGCCATCGTCTCCTGCAGCACACTGATCATTCAGGAAGTCTTCTCCGTAGTCAATGATCTTCCTCATTGCGCTCAGTATCAGTGAATCATTGTCATCTCTGTTTCGATTTCTGAGCTGTAGTTCCTCACTGGGAAGATGCAGTTCATTGGAATTCCCGTCATCGCACTCACTTTTTCATCTAATTTTCAATGAGATAAGAAAGGAAATCATTGATTTTGGTTCATGCATAAAAGTAATACACATTTCAGAATCACTGAGACTGTGATCACATCTCAGCACAGTTCAGCTGATCAGCTTTTTTAGTTGATTACTCGCCTGCTTTTTCAGCCACTTGCTCCTGTAGACATACTTCAAACTGTATTGACAACACTACAGGATTCGTCAATTTTGGTGAGGATCGCGACTTGGGGAATTCCTGCCAAGAAAGAGCACAAACCAGAACAGAAATTTATCCTTCGAACTTTTTAGTAAACATCTGCATGTGTCATATGGCACTGATATAGTTTCTGGTCATGGTGACACATCCTGACAGAAGATGCAAACATACAAGACAAGTGTGAAGTGAAAGGCAACGTTGAACATGACCCAGTCCTCACTGTGGTCCAGTGGCTACTGACTGATAACCCGAAACGCTGAAAGTCATTCTGAGGAGAGTTATTTTAAAGGGGCTGTATCCTGCTTTTTTAGCTCGTCCAAACCCTAGAAATGGCATTAACATGGTAATAGTTTATTGTAGGCGCTAAGGAAAAGTCATTTTGTGTGAAAAAAAGATTTTCTGGGGCTAATTCTGAAACCCGGAAGAGAAAACGCTCTGTTTCACTGAAATCCCGCCTTCCCTCTGTGGACTTTGACTGACAGCTACTTCAACCAATCAGAGCTTCAAACAAATACGCTAGCTAGCTTTAGCTCTTTAGCTCTAGCTTCTCCACACGCAAAAACGTCTTTTCCTGTGAGAAACTCACCAAGCGCAGACCCTCCAGACCCTTCAGACCCTCCAGACCCTTCAGACCCTCCAGACCCTCCAGACCCTTCAGACCCTTCAGACCCTCCAGACCCTCCAGACCCTTCAGACTCTTCAGACCCTCCAGACCCTCCAGACTCTTGCTCTTGCTTGACTGTTGCTTTCAGAAGATGGTTAAAGTTTATCTCCATAATCAGAGTTAGAAAAAAGCGGCAACGCTGATTGCCGAGGGCCTGCGTGACGTCAACGTGGGAAACAGAGAGTTTTGACGGTGCGGGAGGGGCTGCCTCTCTGAGCAGCACAACAACGAGGAAAGCTCAATCACACAGGCACGAAGGAAAAAAAACACTTTGGGGTGTTTTTGGTGAGAACATAACTATATAACAAGGTTAAAACATACAAAATCTGTTGTTGGTGTTCAAAAGCTGAGAGCGTGACCTCTGACCTCGTAGTACAGAACGTTTTACAATAATTGACGAATATTAAAGTTTGGGTAATGACTGATAACAATGCTTTATTATTATTGCAACCACAAGAAGTAGTTTCAGAATCTGTTGCTATAAAACTTATTCCACACCCAAAGCTGTGATGACACAACTGAATAACTTTGAAATATGATTTGGATTGTATTAGTGTTATTGCATTTATGAAATTAAAGAATGTTCAAAAAGAGTTACATCAATTTTGTCAAAATTCTAGGTGTTGCTTTTATTTATTTTTTTTATTTATTTTTTTTTTTTTACCATTGGCTCTTACATTGCAAATTCATTATTGTGGCGGTGGGGTGTGGTTAGGCCCAGCTGTGAGGGAGAGTTTGAAAAGTGGCTCAGGGAAAGCAGTAATGGGGACACCAGTCTCTGAACATCACTGATCATTGCTTCTGTCTCAAAGTAGAGCTTCACATGGGCCTCTCCAGTGAAGGAGGGGCCTGAAAAGGCACTGCAGCTCCTTCCTTATGTAACCGAGTGGGTTATTGTAGTGTTCTGAGAGCGGAGGGGCCTTGAACGCACCGCCCGGTCCCCTCCCTCACTTCACGCTACTTCATCAGCAGATTGACCACAGGTGGGTTCGGTTCGGCGCCGGAGAGCTCGGGTGTGGGGTGCGGTCGTGTTGTGCTGCGCTGAATGAAAGTTGCTGATAAACAAACAAAATCTAAAAACACGGATATTTAGGCAATCGGCTCGCCTGGGAATTCCCATCCTGCCTGCGCCTCATTTCATTTCGATTTGCAGAGCAGTCTGGCGACCAAGAGGAGAGTTTGTCCGAACTCAGGGACCCAGCCACAGGACGGGGAGGGGACCGTTGGACGATGATGCGCACTAAGCGACTGCCTGCCGGGCGTGGAACCGCAGCGCCGGCAGCGTCTGTGTGACTGCCCGGCTCCGGGGCGACGATCAGCTCCATCATCGCCAGACTCTCTGATATGTTCGGCGTTGTTTTAGTCACAAACATATCTGTGGAGTGTGCTTTAACGCGGGGTCCACTTTCCCTCATGTTTACTTCACACAAACGGCAATAATCGTCCGGCGCCATTGCAAAAGAAGTAAACAGCAATGCTTCTTCTTCTTCTTCCTGGTTTTGCTGTCGCTCTGCAGCAAAACCAGGCGGCTGGGACTGACACCATTAAAATCTGTTAACATTAATCTGCTAACATTAAAACCTGTTCAGATAGTAAAAGGCTACAATCATATGATATCGCACGCCCCAGCTGCCCAACAGGACAAGGGAAAAAAAAAAAATGGAACTGACAGGATTGGCTTTCAGCAGCCCCAGACTGACAGACATGCGCAGCGCCAGTCAACAGCTGCGGAACATTTTAAACTGCTCTCCCCTACAAGAAAATGAACAAGTGGTTCCCAGCCTGAACCTCACTTGTGATGCAGGCGGCGTTAGCCAGCCTCGCCATCGGCTGGTTTCCCATAAACATTCTTTTGCTCATAGCGGGCCGCTGTTGTGTTCCCCGATGCACACCGGATGCGGTCCGGCTCCGGTCCGGCACACCGCAGTACTGTGATTCACACCACCTGCGGTGTCTTTGCAGTCTGCTGGAGGAGGTTGCCAGATCTGTCGTTGTCCCCCGTAAACACTTTGAACCCCATTTTACTCAATAGAAAGCAGCCCAAACCGCCGTCTCGGTTGAAAATGCAAGTTAAAACTGTATTTTTATAATAACAAACACGTCATGAACACGTAATCATTTCATCAACCTGCCCGACGTGTTCCAAAAAAGAAGCTTGATTTGGCAGAAACCCGCCCAATCTGGCAGCACGGAGCTTCTCCGTCACAGAGCTGTTTTGAGCCATTTTGGAGTCATTCGACTTTCCAGCAGTGACGAAGAACAAAACCGTTCATTCTTCTAAAGCGTATAATGACTACAGGACGTTGTTTGTTCTGTTTTCTACAAGAAGAAGTGAAAAAATACAATATTAAGGCAAAAACACAACACAGATTTTATTTTGAAGTCACTTATTTTGGAACACGTATCGCGTTTCCTTCAGGCATCCGACTTGCTTCCGTCTGGTTTGACGCAGTAGGGCTCAGTGTTGCCAGGTTGGGCGGGTTCCCGCCCAATTGGGCTACTTTAAAAGTCACTGGGCTGGGAAAAACAGCCTTGGGCGGGCATGCAAAAATTGGGCTGGTTTTAACTCCTTGGGCTGGAAAAATCAGCCTTGGGCGGGAGCCCAAGTTCCACGATAGCGGAATTTTTATGGAAATGACGTCTGTCCGCTCTTCTGCGGCCGGTGCAGAAACGCGACACGCCCCCCTCCACTGTGTACCTGCCGAGCTGAGACGACTGCACGGCGGCAGATACGAAAAACCAGTAGTCTGCAGCAACCATTGTCATCCTCCACAGACTGTTACGAGTGCTGTGACGTTCAAGTGAACGACGAGAGCCGGTTCACAGCTGTCTGAGAGCCGTTCCTTTCTGCAAATTGTCCACGCTTCCTTCAGTGTCTCCTGAGTGTCTCTGAGTGTCTCCTGAGTCCAGCTGTCTCCGCTGCCTTCATGTGAACGACCGAGTTTCAGTTTTCCGCAGCAGCTCCAGTCACCTGAACGCAGCAGCTAGCTAGCGGAGGAGAAGAGTCCAGAACCCGGAGCGGAGCCGGGGTTTTAGAAGAACTGGTTTCCTATTAACTGGTGAGTTCAACGTTCAAAGTAATAAAAAGAAGAAATGGAACTTTAGCCCGATTCTCCATGAAGATAAGATAATTTCATGTCCGTGTGTGTCCGCGTGTGCGCGTGCGTGCATGTGAGCAGCCTGCTGTGCAGATGAGAGAGCAGCTGCTGGTTTTGAAATGCATTGTTTTGTATTGTGGCAACAGAGGGTTACTTGCGCTGTCTTCTACAGTTGTTTATCCTCGTCATGGTCACTATGTGAAGGTTTGTATGCTTAGGAAGTGTTTTCTGTTGTGGTGTGTAATGTTTTGGCGCTATCTCATGGGTTTGGCCGAAATGGGCTGGTTTTTATAAAAATGGGCGGGTTTTCAGCCGTGCTTGGGCTGGAAACTACCATGAGGATCTGGCAACACTGGTAGGGCTGCGGCGTCCGGAAAAATAGGACCGGAGCTCTGCAGAGGCTCCGGAGCCGGACCGGAGCCAGACCGGAGCCGGACCGGAGCCGGACCGGAGCCGGACCGGAGCCGGACCGGAGCCGGACCGCGGCCGCTGTGCAGCGGGGGTTAAGCTCTATTCGCTGTATGAGTTCATTCAGCACTCTAATTCCAGTACTGTCTTAACTCCAGTTGCTGTCCTTAGCTGTCATTATACGTTTTAGAAAGTAACTTTACTTTTTAAAAAAAGATTTCTCTAATAAATAATTTACTGAATTCCCCCCTCCCCTCTACACTGTTAGCCGGCCCAATTCTGTAGTGTTAGTGTTTTCTTTGAGTTAATAAAGGGATTGCTTTTGGGTTTAGTGGTTTAGTGTCACAACAACTACCTCCACACTGAAAGCGCTTCAGCCTTTGCCCATTTGCACAGCAGTTGCACTTTAGACTCAAAGCACTTTAACATCCCCAGCACTTTAAGCACTACAGCGCTTTAAAATCGAAGAAGATATGGGTCTGGGATTCTTTTTGGTTTGCCATTACTTATTGTTTGATTTGGATTTTCCTTACTAATTGTGTGTGTATTTAAATTTGTTTAATTTCTGAATTCATGTTTACTTTTCGATCATTAGAGCGACTGTGTTCACTAAAATATTTCATCTAAATTGTTAAACTTCTGCAAAAGTCTAAATAAAAACTACTATTTTTGCTATCACAGCCTTGGTTTTCTTTAATGCCGGATCATGTACCTGTGCATGTGAAACTTAAAAAGAGGTTTACTGCCCGGTCATTTATCACACTCAGGAATGATTTAACGATTAAAAATTAAACATTAACAGACTGCATGCATTGTGTGGCTGGAGAACTCACTTGAACCTGACATCTCTTTCTCTTTCGGTCTCCCTGAGGTGAAAATGAAACTAAATGAGACACACAGGTTTTCACCTCTTCCTCTGAACAGGCATTTTCCCTGTATAAACATTTAGGCGTTATTGTCTTTATATTTCGTTTGGGCTGGGGATTGGTGGAACTGATTTATCTATTTTATCAACTTGCGGTTTTGATTTGCTGACGGTATTTTCATGAAAGACATCAGAAACGATGGCTCATAAGGTTGGTTCATTCAGAATTTCATTTCAACATTATAATGGGCACACCATCAGCACACTATAAAAAACGGTCTGTTATAAAACAGTTCAACTCACCTAACTCACTGGCGTCGTCCCTGACATCTTTTATCTTGCGAAATGACTTTTCATCCATCAGGTCTAACATGGAGGCAGGAATGACACAAACCAGAACATGAACTTTGTCATTTATGGTGGGATTTGCATTGTAGAATAGACCACTTGGGGGACTGCCAGAACTGAACTGGAAAAAACGAAACATTTCTCAGTCAGTTTCAGTCACAGTAATAGTGGTGCTTTAGAGCTGTGTACATGCTTAAAAAAGTCAGAGATTACATGATATAGATTTCGTACCTTGAATCCTTCTCTGACGCGTCCTTCCAGGATCAGTTTGATTTCATTCACTTCAGCTCTCCCAGAGCCCCTCTCAATACCCA
Source organism: Salarias fasciatus (assembly GCF_902148845.1). NCBI lineage: Eukaryota > Metazoa > Chordata > Actinopteri > Blenniiformes > Blenniidae > Salarias > Salarias fasciatus. The sequence continues at coordinate 17,342,016 of NC_043761.1, read as the reverse complement.
TGGTGTCACTGAAGACAAGGGGATAATGGGATCCAGGCCTGTCTCCATAGATCCTAAAACTTTTGTACTGTAAATACAAATATTTTTTCTGTACAAAATATCTGGGAAATCTCTAAACAATTATTGTTCAAGCTCTTCATACTATGTTGGTGAAGCTGCCATCATAGGCAGTGGCTGCCAAAGCTCGAGTTGTGATTTTTCCTCGCAGAGCGCTGTCAACAGAGTTGATGAAGCTGGACTTTCCAGAGGCTGGTGGTCCATGGAGAAGAACTCTGAGATGTTGAGCTTCTGAATGTGGTTTGTAGTCCTTCACCCTCTGAAGGTTTTCTCTTCTGCGACTGTTTCAAAGAAAAATCAGGGGTTGAAGTTTGAAGTTCGTGCCCACAAATATACGGCGCAGCAAAGCAAGATATATTTCCTGTTGATGAGGTATTACCAATGATTTAGATCACACCCTGATCACTCACCCCCACGGCACATCTCTCCATGGCTGCTCCAATGCTGAAAGGTCAAACGCATAGACATCACCCACATTTTCATCAATTACGAGTATTATGGATTTATAGCTTATTTTATGTGCCAATGTGAAATGAAGACATGTCATATTAACTGACTCACGAGAATTTCCAAACCATCGAATGTATTCCCAGATGCTCTTCATAAAGGCAAGAAGAGAAGACTGAATAGAAAGAAGACATGAATTACTTCAATTTTCTTTCAACAGTTTGAATAAAAGCTGTTCATTGTTGTCAGATAAACCACTCAAACAAGATCCTTACAGATTAATGTGTCAAATCTTTTTGGCAAGTTGGGAGAGCAAAAGCTAACCTCTGTCAGTATTTACACTGGTTTGTGAATGTGTGTGAATTGGTGAATCTGATAATGCAGAGTAAAGCAATTGGTCACGCAGTGTAAAAAAAACACAATATAGTGAAGTCCATTGAACATTTGGTGAATTTCTATAATTTTAAAATGTCACAGCACATTTGAATTCATAACAGAAAACTATAAAAGTTTGAAAGAGTCTTACCCAAAGAAAATACATCCTGATGAACAATAAACGTTGTTGAAAAGCAATTAATTCCTTTGACTGAAGTAAATCTGAGGTGAAAAGTGTCGAGTGAAGCTGTGAAGCTGTGGATTCCTGGTTACACCCAAAGCCAATGATCAGTGTGTCTTTTCCACAAATACCTGACTTTTATACACACTGTTCATGCTTTCACTTTCTTTGAGGTCATGTGATTGAAAGTAAATGCTCAAGCTGTATAGAAGTGCTGGTTGATGATTAAGTGAAGGGTGTGTTTGAACTTGAAGGATATCACAAATCAAAGTGAAAGGGAGTGTCACTGCAAATTCACCCATGTCAAAGTACCTCCGAGTGTTGAAGAGTGGACTCAAATAGACACTTTTCCAGCGTAGTCAGACATGCAAGTCCAGCAGGAGAGTCATATTGTGGCGTGGTCACTGACAGAAGACCACTTTCTGCATTACAAACATGAAGTGAACTGTACAGTCAGAAGTATGAAAACATGTTATGTTCCAGCTTGAAATATATTTTGTGTTTTTTGCAACATGCAGCCCAAACAGCATCGCAGGTTCACAACATCCCTTTGTTACTTTGAGCTCCGATCCCATTAGAGGTTTCTGCTGGTGTCAAGGTGCTGGAGACAAGCCAGGTACCGTTGTACATGCTTTCCCACAATCAATCAATCAACAAATTAAAAAAAAAAAAAAAAAAACATGATTCGCCACTTGACCGGTCTTCGCGGCTCGCCAGAGGCTGATCAAGGAGGTGGTGGAACCGGGACCGCCGCCCCAGCGGTGCCGCTGCACCTGCAGAGTGCTCTCCGGTCCACCCATGTTGCCGACCCGGCCCCGCCTCGTCCTCTCTTCAGCCCAACATCGCTCCTCATTGGGGACAGCAGCATCAGGATTATTTGTTGTTGTTTTTTAAACGCCATAACACGGTGTATTCCCGGTGCTACTGTCCCCACGATTCTCCATAAACTCCCAGAGCTCCTACACTCCGTCCCTCCACTGTCCGCCGAGCGTGATCGTTCATGTCGGCACTATCGACACGGCCCGGTGGCAGTCGGAGGTCACGAAGCGGCATTTACAGTTTTCTCCAGTGGTTGGCTCATTTCTTGAAACCGAAATTACATTTTCAACAACATGGACAAATCTCCAAACTACCTGTAACTGCTCACAACAGAACGGCATTTCTCATTCATGTTTCACATTTAAAATGTCTTCGTACATGTCTCAATGTCTCAGAAAATCTTTGCAAATGATTAAACACAGTAAGGATAGTTAGCAAATTCCCAAGTGAACAGGTCATGTTGATCTAAACTGATTGATCGATTCTCAGTCTGATGGTTTTCTCTCCAAAACATATCAGCATTTCATTGTATCAGTCACCACCTGCAAAATCATCTGTTCAGCTGTCAAAATTAATCAAAAACACACTTCAGTACCATGAATACCAGACATGGGTGTGTTTGCATGAAGGTGAGGAGGACAGTCAGGAGGAGGAGGGAGACCAGTGAAGAAGTGAGCTGTGAAACTCCAGCTTCATTTACAGCACATTGGGGAACATACAATGTTCCTTTTTGTTTTGTTACCTCCACCAAGGAGGTTATGTAATCACATCGGTCGGTTGGTTGGTTGGTTTGTTAGCAACAATACAGAAAAAGTTATAGACGGATTGCAATGAAACTTTGTGGAACGGTGGGTCTTGGGCTAACTTAGAATCCGTTACATTTTGGTGACGATCTGGATCACTGTCTGGATCCAGGATTTTTTAAAGGATTCTTTATCATGAGAGATAGGGCAGTCTTTCACATAGTTGGGCATAACTCAACAATAAATGACAAGGGGGCTCAGCAAAAAATTACAGTAAGATCTTCAAGGACTCTAAGAGAGATCAGCTGCTGATCCAGATCAGGAAGTGTTCCGGACACCAGGATCCAGAACAGACAAAAACAGGGGATCCGGAGTGTCGGTCACTGTGAGGAAAACACTGAGTATGAACAAACAGCTTTCTCCCAGACATTGTTTGTGTTGGGGAGAAATGAAATGTTTTTTTTTTTTTTTTTTTTTTCATCACATAGGTGTTCTTTGTTGTTGGTGACTGATTGGAGCTGTGGCGGAGGTCTGCGCCTGTGCCTCTCTGAGTGTCAAATTCTAGTTTTTGTTTTTGTTTTTGTTTCTTTGTTTTATTTTACAGAATATTGAACTCCGATGGATGGAAGTTACTTTGTGTGTGAATAAAAATTAAACAGTTTCCTTGGAGGCATGAGAGCGATGTGGAATCAGAACTTGAAGGTTCTTCTGACTGTAAAATGCTTTTGTCTTCATTTTCTTATACACAATATTTTCTGTTAGCTAAAAAACCCAAAGAAAAAAAAAACTCTCACAGTCACCATGATGACTGAAGGACTGGGCTCAGACAGAAAGGTAGATGAGGAACATTTCAGTGGTTCTTCTGCCCTTAAAGACAAAACATCTAAAGATTTTGACTGTCAGAGCTCACACAATGTCAGAAGGGACAAAGCATTTTGAGGACATTGACCATTTGTTTGAGAAAGAGTAGTTTTTCCACCTAGTGAGCTGTTTTGGCCGAGATCTGATCTCTGACAGGTGAAACCGTGGTTCTGCTGAACCGTCCAGGTTGTTTTTGGGCGGAGAACTGAGAACGTCCGGTCTGTTTTGAAAAATGAGCCGAAGCTGTTGAGAAGGATCTTTACATTTTGGAGGCTCTGACTGTTTATATGGAAGAAATGAAGCTTTGAAATGCGTGAACAGTTTTGAGAGAGAGATGAGCTTTTGCTAGTGAACTATGGTGTTGAGCTGAACTGTAAGACCATTTTGCCAAATAATCTTCGAGTTTTGAAAATGTAATTTCAGTTTCAAGAAATGAGCCGAACCAGTGGAGAAAAACTGTAAAGACCTTTTCAAGCTGTCGGAGAGCTGTGGGAGGTGGCTTTTATCACTTGGTTTTGTATCTGTCCAATACCTTTCGGTGTGAAGCCCCTTCTGAAGAAGAGCAATTTAGATCCCAATGTTGTTAAGAACTACAGACCTGTATCCTTTAGAAAGACTTTTTTAGCCAAGTCAATGACCTTTTAATCACAAATAACATTTTAGAAGAACATCAGTCTGGTTTTAGAGTCAAGCACAGTACCGAGACGGCCCTTTTAAAGATTTAAATGACATCAGGTGGAATTCGGATAACACAGAGCTCACAGTGTCGGTACCAACAGCAGAGTACCTCCCCCTTCACACTGGGAGTCTGATCTGGTTAGTTCCTGGAGGGCTGTGCACCTCTTGTCCAGGCTGTCTGGGAGGGGGGCTCCCCACCTGTTGGGGGGTTCCTTTGGTCTGGCGGGATTGGGGGTTGGGTGCCGGTGTTCTGTTGAAATGTGCCTCCATTACGTCGTCCGATGTTAAGGCGCATGGTACGGTGCTAACGCTAGCTTAACGTCACGGTGCAGTACGAGACCAATGCACGTGTCAAACTTCTTAATGATGTAAGTAGATTCCTAGCGTTTCTTTCAAGAACATTATTGTGATATTATATGTTTAATCAGTCTTTATTAGCAATAAAATGGTATAAAATATTGACATATTAATAAATCTCCCAGCCATCGATTTGTGCCTCCCCGCCTCACGTGAGACACTTTGCCCACTAAATACAGCTGGATGTCTTTTTTTTGTTGGTTATTGTCAATATTTTACTGTTTTACTGCTAATAAAGACTGATTAAACATATCACAATGTTCAATGTTCTTGAAAAAAATGCTAGAAATACTTTATATCATTAAGCTTTATTCGTATCATACTGTAGGATGAAGGAGAACCTCTTACCTCCGTAGACTTTCATGCACTGCCACTTCTCCGACAACCTATGGGGGCACATAAGCATGATAGATATATACGAGGGGGGAACCCAAAAGTTCCGGGAATTAGGTCATAAAATACTAATAATAATGAGTTTTGATTCTGGCCGTCAGATGTGCTGCAGGTAAGCCTCGTGCACATCTGTGAAAAAGCTGAGCTCCCAGAGTGACCCTGACGCCTGTCAGGCACTATTTATAGTAACAGAGTGCAGCGGCGGTCTGCGATTTTTCCAAAATGGCGACATTGACTGGGAAGCCAGAGCAGCGCAAACATTAAATTCTGCTTTTTGCTGGAAAAACAGCAGCAGAAACACTCAGCTTGTTGCAGCAAGCCTACAAGGATGCTGCTTGGGGAAGACTCAGGTCCATGAGTGGTCCGGTGGTCTGAGAAGGGCCAGATGTCGGCGCGTCAGGTCCGCTCAGCCGTGAAAACTCTGCGTCCACCTTTGTGTTCATATCTGTTGGATATGTGCACAGACTCTGTGGCCATGTCGGTTCTCAGCGAGAACGTGAGTTCTGCCGCTTATCGTGTCGGTCCGTGTGGCCCGGCTGCTGCTCCTGCGTGGGGTCGCGACCAGGTGGCGCTGCTCACACGGGCGTCACAGCGGCGCACCCTGGGGCGCCTCAGGCGCCCCTATGGCTCAGCGCCCTGGGCGAGTGCCGGGATGCCCAGCCTTAATCGCCGGCCCTGGTTGTGCTGCATCTGGGTATTGCATGAATATTCACATATTGAATTTTGACATACACCATGGATTGTTCTAGAATGTTTGCTATAACTACAAAAACACAAGAAGAAGAAAAATATGAATTAATGTTGCAGAACTGTGCGAGAACCCAGTCCACTCTGTCAGGTGTGTGCTCACAGTCTGATAGGCTTCTGCCTTGTGCCAGCGAGGGCCTTATCAGTTGAACGAGAAATCTCGCCCATGATTTAATCCCGCAAGATCTCGTCACACCAGTTAACAAGCAAAATAAGGACTTTACTGATTCAAAGGGGAAAATTGTGTAATTTTACTGTGCTCTCATAAAATGATAGAGCAAACATATTTAATATTATAGGAAACAGTTGATGCTTTCTCTTTACAATGACAGATAAACTTTTTTTCCTTCAGTGAAAAACTGCAGAGACCTCATAAAAGGTCCAAGGCAGTGCTGAAGAGCTACAGTGAGGGGGGGGCCTGAAATCTGCCTCTGAAGAAGTCGGCGTTGACCGCAACACAGTTGTCTTCGCAGAGCTCAGCCTCGCAGCCCCCGAAGCTTTCAGAGCTCTCGCCAGTGGAATGACAAGTCTGAAAAGCTCTCCACCTCTGTGGACAGATGTGGTGCAGCTGTTACAGCTGAGATTAAGGCGCGCATACGCGAAATGAAAGAGAATAGCACTTTGCTAACCATTGCACATTAAAAGCTTGTCTGTTCCGAGTTGTAATTTGTTATGTGATAAATTCAATTCTTTAGCTTCTCAGGTGCAAGAATTTTAATTTGTGAGCTGTGCAAGCTTTTTTGTTGTTGAAGACTTCCGTTGTATTGATATGTACAGAATAACATGCAGCTTTACTTTGTTTTGCAGGTGGATCAGGACAGCGGCGGTCATCAGTAATCCCCAGGAGCAGAGGGATGCAATGGACTCGACTTAAAAACCATGACTGGAGGAGGAACGAACATAATATATATTCTTCCTCTCCAGGCAGAATGAAGTGTTTCCCCTCTTCCACATGATGCTGTTGAATTTTGTGAAGATGGCGCAGGCAGCATGGAGGATGTGTGGGCCAGTTCTGCCTTTACAGGTTTTTTTCCACACATGTCCGGTGGTGTGAAGAGGAGGATTCAGCAGCAGCTGGCCTGCCATGCTGATGCACGGCTTAAACTGGTTTACATGCATCAACTGGAAACAGCCCGCTCTGGCAGATACACACCGTCACCACAACAGTCACACCAGAGTGTACAGGAGAACACGTTTTCTTTTTCAGACACTCAGGCGTTATATTGATGACTGAAGAATGTTTGTCTCTTTTGTGATGTAGCACTACTGATGTTACAGTTGTGTTGTAATTGTAAGCAGTTTAGAAAAAAAACATTGTTTGGTAAGAAATATCTTACTTGTGTGTTATTGCGGACTGGTATTTATGTATTTATTTATTTTGTTTAACAAAGGGTCCTGAAACAAGACGGCAGCTATAGTAGCTTAAGCACATTGTACAAATGTTTAAGCATTGTAAGACTGTGATGTTATTGTTTTGTGTCGGCCTTTTTAGACAGACCATTGTTGCACTTGCAAAGACACACTTTCTGTTGCTTTCTTTAGTGAATTTCTTTAGTTTTAGTTTAGTTTATTATTTGTCAGCAGATTATAAATTAACATACAGCATTATGTCCAAGATACAAAAAAAATATCGATCATTCATTGGCATCATCGTCATAATCTGTGACCAAGGGCTGAGGCTGAAGTTAAAACTTACATTGCCTAACCCTTTTCATAAAGTAAAGTGTGACGGGTGAGAGGTGGAAGGACCCACGCACAGGCAGTCAGGCAGAGTCCGGAGTCCTTTTATTGCCAGGAACACGGAAATCCAGAACACAAGGCGAGCAGAGCTGGTGCAGCACAGGTAACAGCAACACAGGGACAGACCAGACACACAGGACATCGGGGCTTCATAAAGGGGGCAGGACAGGTGCAGCACATTAGGGAGTTAACGGGACAGACCAGCAGGAGAACAAGAGGGCAGACAAACACAGAACAGGACCCGAGCGCCCCCACGAGGTCTCAGGGGCACAGGGCATGACATAAAGTTTCTACATTACCGGAAAAGATCTTTTTTTTTTTTTTTTTTGTTCATTTCGAACATCTTAGAGAAAAGAAAAGAAAAAAAAAAATAAACAAGAGAAACAAAAAAACCTCTGATATACATATGCATACACACGCATTCACATATCGTACATATACATATATACACGCATATAATCATACACATACATATACATACATATACACATGCACATACATACAATATACATATACACACACAAACACTCATATATATATGTGTAATATATATATATATATATATATAGATATATATATATATATATATATATATACATACACGTACATATACAAACATATAGATACACTGGTAAACACAATACACATGCATGTAAACATACATTGGAGGACAAAACGTAAAAATATAGCATCAAGATCAGTACAAGATTTTTATTTTGTTTATTTTTCAATTTTTTTTCTATCCTTCTTACTTTTTTTTCTCCTCCTCCATGAGTCTTCCTCTTCTTTTTTGGTTCGAAAAGGGTGTAGGCAGAAGCAAATAGCTTATCTAGTCCTACCCCTTATTCCAAAACCTTATAAAACATTTTAAGTCTCAGGCATTCAAAGAGACACCAAATAATACAACTGATGCAGCTAACTGAAAACTATAACAGAATCTAAACATATTTCACAGAATACAAAAATATATTTAATGGATAAACTATTTCAAGGCACACCTTTCTTTTTCTTCGTACCATCCTCGTCTGGAATTTTTGACAATACTTTTTAGCCTTTGTATTGTTGTGCATGTTTTTATTTCTTTATTGCAATTGTTCCACAGATTAACTACTTTTGTGGATATGCAGTGTAGTCTCATATTAGTCCTGACTGGTTGTTTTTTAAAAATGTGTAAACCTCTGAGATTATGTTTACTCTCTCCTAAATGGAAAAAACCTTTGAATACTGTTTGGCAACTGATTATTTTTAACCTTGTACATGATTTGGATCATCTTAAAGTCAACCAGGTCCTGAAATTTCAGGGCTTTTAGTTTGATGAAGAGTGGGTTTGTTGGTTCTCAGTGACTTGATTTAGTGATGATTCTTACTGCTCTTTTCTGAAGAATGAATATTGGTCAGTATTTGACTTATATGTGTTTCCCCACACTTCTACACAGTAACTCATATATGGCAGTACAAAGGAACAGTACAAGGTAAAGAGAGATAGTTGATTTAGGAGATATTTAATTTTGTGCAAAATTGCAACAGACTTTGACATTTTTGACTAAACGTAATCAATATGAGATTTCCAATTAGTTTTTCATCTATCATCACTCCAAGAAATGTTATTTCTGACACTCACTCAATTTCTACATCATTGATCATACTTTTAGCATTATTTTGAGTTGGTCGGTTCCCAAAAATTATATATTTAGTTTACAGAGGTTCAGTGTGAGTTTATTTGAATCAAACCAGCACTTTAGTTTTTTCAAGTTCACCTCGGACTGTATTCAGAAGTTCTTCCAAATTGTCCCCACAGCATAGTAAAGTTGTATCATCAGCAAACAAGATTGTCCTAAGATTGCAAGGGACTTCACAGATATTATTAATATACAAAATAAACGATAGCGGGCCTAACACTGATCCCTGTGGAACTCCACAAGTTATCTTTTTCATTTCAGATTTAAACTCCTGGTTGATTTGCACATACTGATATCTGTTATTTAGATAACTTGTGAGCCAAGTGAGTGGTAGTGCTCTTATTCCATACTTCTGTAATTTTGATATCAGTATTTCATGGTTGACTGTGTCAAATGCTTTTTTTAAGTCCAGAAAAACACCAAGAGAATATTCTTTATTTTCGACAGCAGTAGTTACCTGTTCCACTAAATCAGTGAGAGCCATTGAAGTTGTCCTGTTCTTTCGAAATCCATATTGTTGGTCATAAAGTATGTTGTGTTTCATAATGAAATCAAACAGTCTAGAATACAATATCTTCTCCAGTATTTTAGAGAATTGTGGCAACAGTGATATTGGCCTGTAATTGGATAGTATGAGTTTCTCACCTGATTTGTATATTGGTATAACTTTAGCAATTTTCATTTTGTTTGGAAAGACACCTGTAGCAAGGGACTGATTACAAATGTGAGTAAAGGGTTTAACCACACAGTCTATGATGCTTTTGAGCAGTGACATGTCAATGTTGTTACAGTCTGTTGATTTTTTTTCTCTCAAATCCTCTGACATTATCAATGATTTCTTTTTCATCAGTGGCTCTTAAAAACATTGCCTCTTTCACATTTATATTGTTACTGGTGATTTCGCTTACATTGCTGGGGGTTGATATTTTGTTTGCAAGACTTTGACCAACATCGACAAAAAAGTTGTTCAATTCGTTAGCTATTTCTGTTGTTTCGGTCACACTGTTGTTACTCCTGTTGAGGATAAGGTTAGGATAATTTGATCCACCAGAACTTTTTCTTAATATTTTATTCAGAATTTTCCATGTACTTTTATGTTACTTTTGTTTTCCTCCAGTAGACTACTGTAATAGTTCTGTTTGCTGTTTCTAATAATTCTTGTTAACTTGTTCTTATATATCTTGTATTTTTGTTCTGCCTCTTGCGTTCTCCTCTTTAAAAATCTTTATATAATACATTTTTTCTTCCTACATGCATTCAGTATTCCTTTAGTTAGCCAAGGCTTTTTACTTGGTTTTTGGTTAATTTTTTTCCTTACCAGAGGACAGTGTTTTTCATAAAGATGAGTTACTGTCAACACAAACGTATTATATGCATTATCAGTGTCATCCACATAAACCTTCCCCCAATCTTGGTCCCTGAGGTCTTTCCTTAAAGAATCAATAGCTTGGTCAGTCTGGTATCTGGTTTCCTTTGTAGGTAGCAGTGCCTTTTGTTGTTCCTGTGTTGCTTGGGATGATTGCAAACACTGGCAGATGATCACTTGTGTCATTTATCACAAGACCACTAGTAACCTTTTTATCAATAACATTTGTAAAAATGTTATCAGTAAGTGTGGCACTATGTGTTGTTATTCTTGTTGCCTTGTGATAGTAGGATACAAGCAAATGCTGTACATTGAATTTATGAAATCATTGGTATTTTTTTGTTCCTGTGAGTTTAACAGATCGATATTAAAGTCCCCACAAACAAATAGCATTTTATTTCTTACTGTTCCATACAGTTCTACCATTTGCTCCTAAAATGAATGGAAACAAGAGGAAAGAAAAAAAAAAGATTCACATTGTCTATTCAGCACTCAAGGAGGAACTAGTTCATGAAGACGAGGTGGTACAAATAATTTGGAACCTGTTATTCCTGGTATTTTTCAAGAATAATTTGTTTGTACTGTTTTTTAAATGTTTTCAGAGTTTTACATGTTTTTGTTCTATCGTCTAGTTTATTCCACTTGGTTACTCCAATAACAGAGACACATCTCCGTTTTTTCTTTAATCTTGTTCTATTTTCATTTAATATGCAAGTACCTCTGAGATCATAGCGACTCTTAAGTTTGAACATCTTTTGAATACAATTTAGAAGATTACTGTAGTGTGCCCTGTATATCACCGATAGGGTATTAAAGCTCGGGTAGTCGATGTTGTCCAAAAGCACTTTTTGTCATATTGAGTGAAATGCTCCTTCACCTGGGAGAAGTCAATACATTATGAGGACGGAAAAAGGTGCAGAAAAAATCTGACCACTGTAGCGGCCACAGGACAGTAAAAACTCCGACCAATCGTAAGGCGCGGACCGCTCTTAAGAAACCAATCAAATCCCTTCGCCGTTCTACCAGCCCCCTGTGCGTACATTTCAATGGCGTGCACTGGCCCTGGTTCAGAGCGCGTTGCCAAGGAGCTCTCGGCGCTCGCGGCTCCCGTGAAACATAGAAGGAAGCGGAGCGGCGCGCTGCGCTCCAATGCACGTTGTGTGCTGCAGTCAGAAAGGTTCATAACATTGGAGGCGATCACAAACTCCGTGCGCGCGGCGCTTCCGCGTCCAGTGCGTTCGCTCCGAACGGGAGCTCCTCCAATGGGGTGGGAGCTGGGCGGAGCCTTGGGGAGACGCTACATTTGTGCTACATGCTAGTTTTCCAAGATTGCCGACCCTAGCTTTAAGTATTTTAAGACTGTGACCCCTAAATTCCACTGCGTGCGGTCCGCTCAGCTGCGCTCCGCTCCGCCCCGCCTCGCCCCGCCCTGCTCCGCCTCGCCCCGCTCCGGTCCGCCTCGCCCCGCCCCGCTCCGCCTCGCCCCGCCCCGCTCCGCCTCGCCCCGCTCCGGTCCGCCTCGCCCCGCCCCGCTCCGCCTCGCCCCGCCCCGCTCCGCCTCGCCCCGCTCCGGTCCGCCTCGCCCCGCCCGCTCCACCTCGCCCCGCTCCGGTCCGCCTCGCCCCGCCCCGCTCCGCCTCGCCCCGCTCCGGTCCGACTGCCGCAGCAAATACGTTGCTATTTTAATGACTGTAGCTGATTCCACAGCCTGCGATCGGCTCCGTCTGGGTCCGCCCCGCCCCGCTCCGCCCCGCCCCACTCCGCCCCGCCCCGCCCCGTCAGTCCAAAATAGAGCCCAGGTCTGTTTCTCTCTCCGGTCCGAGCGTCCAGGTCTCCGTACGCATAAATTTCCACAGTTCAGATGCACCAAACAGGAAAGAGAACTCCAACAACCTCCGGCTTTATACAAAAATCTTTTTTTTCTTTATTAAAACTGATTGGTTGAAGCAACTGTCTGATTGGTTGAAGCAGCTGTCTGTTTGACGCTTCACTTTACTTCACTGCGCCATCAGGAACGGATAGCGAAGGCCTCGGGTAGATTTCTTTGACCCTAGCAACAGATGATGCCTGAAATCTGATTGGTTAAATGATTTAATATGAAAAAAACATGTCTGGAAGCAGCGCAACCACGGGAAAACTATGAAAGGAACTGGAACATACCGTTTGGAATCATTTATTAATTATTTATGGACAAAATATAATTTACATCAGTCTGTAATTCAGATACTTTTTAGGCCAGCAGAGAAGGCTTTGCAGGCCCTGACGGAGCACCACTGGACAAAACGGAGCGGAGCTGAGCGGAGCGCAGACGGACGCTGTGGAATTTAGGGGTGTATTTGTTTTGTGTCGGTCTTTTTAGACAGACCATTGTTGCACTTTAACAAAGACACACTTTCTGTTGCTTTCTTTATTGAATTTGTTTAGTTTTAGTTTAGTTTAGTTAGTTTACTATTTGGTCAGCGGATTATAAATTAACATACAGCATTATGTCCAAGATACAAAAAGATATCGATCATGCATTGGTCATCATCGTCATCATCATCATTATCTGCGGCCAAGGGCTTAGGCTGAAGTAAAAATTTATATTGCCTAACCCTTTTCATAAAGTAAAGTTTCTACATTACCGGAAATGATAAATAAATGGAAACAAGAGGAAAGAAAAAAAAGATTCACAATATCTATTCAGAACTCAAGGAGGAACTACTTCATCAAGACTTGGTGGTTACACAAACATTTTGGAACCTGTTATTCCTGGTATTTTTAAGAATTATTTGTTTGTACCATTTTTAAATGTTTTGAGAGTTTTACATGTTTTTGTTCTATCATCTCGTTTATTCCACTTGGTTACTCCAATTACAGAGATACATCTCCATTTCTTGTTTAATCTTGCTCTATTTTATTTAATGTGCAAGTACCTCTAAGATCATAGCGACTCTCTCTAAGTTTGAACATCTTTTGAATACAATTTAGAAGATTATTGTAGTGTGCCCTGTATATCACTAATAGGGTATTAAGATCAATAATATCATATATTTTTAATGTTTATAACGCAGAAAAAAATGGATTTGATGGTGCATAATAATCAGCATGACTGACAATTCTTACTGCCTTTTTTTGAAGTAAAAAGACAGGGTCAGTGTTTACTCTATAATTATTCCCCTATATTTCTGCTCCATAATTAAGATATGGAAGAACAAGAGAATTATATAATAACATAAGTGAGTTTTGATTTAACACAGATTTCCTTCTACCTGTTATACCGATGTTTTTTGCTAAACTAGACTTCACAGTATTTATATTCTGCTTCCAGCTAACTTTTTCATCTACTGTAATCCCCAAGAATTTACAAGCTTGAACACGCTCAATTACAAAACCATTTATTTTAAGATTAACTTTGTTCTTGATTTTCCTATTTCCAAATATATTTTGTTTTACTCAGATTCAAGGAATGCATATTATAATCGAACCATCCCTTCAAAGGGCAATTAGCCTTTGCAGATCGTTACCAGAGCAATAGAGGCTTGTATCATCAGCATACAGTAGACATTTAACATTATCTAATATCTCTGGGACATCATTTATATACATATTGAATAGTTTGGGATCCAAGATGGAACCTTGGGGAACTCCATGTGTCATGGGAAGTTTTAAGGAATCAGTATTGTTGTTGCTGAGATAACTGCTCAACCAAGCTGCAGCAGTACCTCTGACACCGAACCTTTGAAGCTTTTTAATAAGTAGCATGTGATCAATGGTGTCGAAGGCCTTGCTTAAGTCTATAAAAACTCCTACTGTGTATTCTTTATTGTCCATAGCAGTTGCAATGTCTTCTGTAAGAGCCATAACTGCCATGAGGGTCGATCTATTAGATCTAGATCCAAATTGCTGATCACTTAAGAGACTGTATCTTTCAATAAATTTATCAAGCCTATTGGCAAACAATTTCTCTAAAATTTTGGAGAATCGAGACAGTAGGGAAATAGGTCTATAGTTTGTAAATAACGTTTTATTGCCTTTTTTATACATAGGGATTACTTTTGCAAGTTTCATTTTTTGCGGAAAAATGCCAGAAATGACTGATTGCAAATATGGGTAAAAGGTTCAACCACTAAATGGATCAGGTCTTTTATCAGTGTCGTGTCAATATCGCAATGATCAGTTGAATTTTTATTCTTGAATTTGCTGACAATATCCAATATTTCCAGTTCATCTACATCTCTCAAGAAGAAAGAGTTGAAAATATTGTTTTTAGAATTTTCTGTGACGTGTTTGTACAGAAACATAATCTGTAAACATTCTCAAATGAAATATTTCTTTCTAACCACCAATGAACTCAAGATGACAAACCAACATAGACAGCATTAGGGGTCATACACAACCAGAACATACACAAAAAACGATCTAAATAGTTACAAACTCATTTTTACATGTATATATTATATAATTTATAATAGATGTTATTATAAATATATTTATATTATTTGATCAATAACTTATCAAATCAGTACTCATGCAACAGAAAGTCAAGAAATGCCAAAAACAGTGACGGAAACTAACAAACAAAGAAGTACAAGTAAAAAGTACAAAGTTGTACTTTGACTTTACTTAAGTACATTTAGTGATGGATACTTTTTTCTTTAAATAAAATTGTCTTTAATAAACACATCAGAAACAGTACCACAGTAAGTAATGTACTAACTGAAATGCAGTGGTGAAAACCACAAGTTCTGAGTGCAAATTAATTAAATAATATGTGGCATAGATCTAGCAAAGCATAACATGTCTTCTCTGTATCTTCAAGGGTCCAGGTACTTCATGACCACCCTCCTCACCCTCTTTGCTTCTGCCTCATTACAGTCAGCGAGGAAACTGAGTTTGAGGCTGTGAGTCCTTCTCACTCTGCACTCTTCCCATCAATGATCCTTCATCCACAGGCTCTTTACCGGCTCCACAGTGATTATGAGGACAAAGCAAGACTAGATGACGGAGGGCAGGTCATCCAGATTTATGTCCATTGGCCTCCTGAGTGATGCAAATCTGGCTTTGAGGCTGCCAAAAGCACAGCCCTGCATACACACAAGCCATAGTACTGCTCTTGTGGTGCGGACCTACCGTTTGCCAACTCTTTC
Source organism: Salarias fasciatus (assembly GCF_902148845.1). Classification (NCBI taxonomy): domain Eukaryota; kingdom Metazoa; phylum Chordata; class Actinopteri; order Blenniiformes; family Blenniidae; genus Salarias; species Salarias fasciatus. The sequence continues at coordinate 17,326,444 of NC_043761.1, read as the reverse complement.
ATTACATAGGGCAACAGCAGATACGCGGGATCGCCAAAAAGGTCAATGGGTATGGGATCCTCCTCGTCAACAATCTGCCTCTTCAAATAGGGAATAGGGAATTATTTCAGAATTGGCAAAAATCCTAGCGTGATGAACACTCCCAGGCCGCCTGCTGACGACGTCCATGAAGCCATACCTGTAGTCGCAGACTGCTTGGACATCTAGAGAGTGTTTGCCTTTTCTGTTGACAGTCCGTGGAGTTGACAGCTGGTTGCTTTATTTCAACCAGCTACCGGTGGTCCTGAAGGAGTGCAATATTTTGCTGTGAAAGCGGCAAAAGGCTGGCAGTCTTCAGCAGGATGTCTGCTCCACCGCACAGCGCCGTTGTTACTGTTGTTTACAGTGTTCTGCACATTTGTTACATGTAGTGCGACGACGCAGCGAATCAGGAAACGCTCCAAACAGGAGTAATTACGGAGCCATGGATTCAACAGTTTTGGGATCTGTTCACCCTGGTTTCAAAAATGTTCGGTTTCAGATCCATGGAGTGCTGAATTCATGTGGACGACAGGGTGAATTGGTCAGATATTTTTGAGTGTTGGCCTGGATTCGTCTCTGTGTGGATGGGGCCTTAAGGTATTCTCCTATCATGTTTTATGTGACAGTCTGGAAGAAGAAGCCTCCAAGTGGGAGACACAGACATGTCTACTGGAGGAGAAATCCAAAACGATATCCTGGGTTTACAGATAGATTTTCAGAATTTTATCATTTCCATTTCAAATCAATAATCACTAGTGCTCCATAGTATCATCAGAAACAAAACCATAGCTTCTATCTAACTATATTATTGTCTTTTAGTCTCTTAGTCGTTATACAAATTAATGAACTTGTATTGTCGAGACTACATTTAAGATCCTGTATCTATTTTGGAATGGTCCGGAAATATTTTTGGAAGGTGACTTTCACATGCACTGATTTAATCATGACATTCTTCCATTTGTAACAATTTCCATGATAATAGTAATACAAGATGATTTATTGGCACCAGTCACATCAGTTATATCAAAATATCAAATGATTTTCAGAACAGGAAAAAAAAGTCATGTGAGTTTTAGTTTCATACATTTTTCAGAGACATATGAATTTTGAATAAGACGTTACTCATAACTAATAACTATTTTGCTTTCTTTTTGCCTATGTAGTCTGGATGACATTACGCTGGAGGTTCTTCTGTATTATGAACTGTTTCAGAACTCAAAGTGTATTTTTATGTTTGCAGAAAATATAAGTCTGACCCATGCAGTCTTTCTCTGTCCGTCTCTTTTTTGATAAACTTGTCTGAATGCTGCTTTGGATCTGCAGCCTCTCAGGTTTAAAGCGCTGTGGTAGCACACACATGGTAAGAGGCAGACGGAATGATAGATACTAACTGAAGTTTAGCGAAAATATGGACATGAATTACTGAATGCTGCAAAGTTTTGTCATTTTTCTTTTTGATTATTACATTGTCCATAAATCCCAAAAGCTTCAAGTATGTTGTGATTGATCTTCTTGATCACTAAATACTTTTATTTTCATTTGTTTTAATTTATATGGATTATGCCATGTGATTGTTTCAAAACCAGAGCTATAGTTCCCCATGGGTCCACGGGTCAGTGAAGCAAAGGATCTTACTCCAAAAAAAGTTTTCAACTACCGGTAATAATCATCAGATTACATCTGATACAGAGTGTGAGCTGTGTCATGGCATGTTGTGTTTGCATCAGGTTATATTTATACAATGAAACTGGACTGTGCTAATGGACCATTCTTTTACCTGAAGGCCGATGCAGACTTCATTTTATGCGTTTGCAAAGCGGAGTTCAGCGAGACCGTTGAACCAGGAAACAGGGAAAAGGCGAGGAACAGCAGTATGAGAAGGTAATAGTCTTCTCATACAGGACTAAGACTCTCACACATGTGCGTCGGCTTAAACTGACACTAAGGAACTTTTCAACCTTAATAAAACATTTTAATATCTTTTGTGATGATACATCGACTTACCACTAGCTGAATGACCTTCTGTCACGGGCTGAGGACGTCAGTGTTGCTTCACTTGGACTGAGCAGCTGTGAGGAGGGTGGTAGGAACCCTGCGCACTAAAAAACTCCAGATGTGCGGACTGCTTTACGGCATGCGTCACATCATGATAGAACATTGTTTAGCCATCATTAGATTCATGACCTCGTCGCTATCCGTCCTTCACACAGCCACTGGAAACAAATGAAGGCCAGTTCAGTCCGACAGCACGCCACCGGGAGCAGCATTTTACCATGTCACACGCTAGGCCTCATGGGAACTGTAGTATTCGGTCAGGCAAAACACTACCGCTTTTGTCCACTGGCGCCGCCAAAATCAACGAAAACTGAAAGTTCCTCAGTGTTGCTTTAAGAGACAGTGGGGAATGTGTTGGGAGTGAGGAGTGGCGTGGCGGCGGCTGGAGTGCGGGTAGTGTGGTACCCACTACCCTTTAAGAACGTAACATCTCACATACAGGCAGAAACGCCACAAAAGCCACAAAAGTACTCAACATGCAACAGAAAAAACATTTCTCTTTGGGAGAAAGCTGTGACCCAGTCCATTGCCTTTGAGAAAAAGTGAGTCAAAATGATCACTTCTGATAGGAAAGTGGGTCATTTTTCAGTGTGTGAGGTTTTTAGAGCAGTCAGACTTTTAGTTTTGACAACAGAAGCCTCAGCTTGTGAAAAAGGCGAGATTTTCCGCCATCCCCCTTTTTAACTGACAGACCAAAATGGCAGAGGACATCCCTGTTCTCTCTCACTGAAACGGACATGTCATGAAACTATACCCACATATGCTACATCATCTTGTTCGTAAGGATCTTCTGACACTCCACGTGTGCTCAGTTTGTTAATAGGACTCACAGTTTAGCCACACTCGGCACTCCTTCAAGATGCTGGAAAAAGGTGATGTTTTTCACCGTTGCCCATTGTAGCGGATGAGGGCAGGAGCACGGCAGGATTTCAGAACTCCAACTTTGACGGCTAATAAAATCCACACCTAATGACTTATTACAAAGCTGTTCTACATATCTGTAGAGTAACTTGTCGTCTTTCGTGTGGTGGTACTCTGACATCTTTACGACAAACTCCTTCAGAGAAAATAATTTTTTCTTGAAGAGTGACTTTGAGCTAAATTTTAATTTGAAAGGCTAATCGTGGGCTTCCTGTTGGATTTAGGTGAGAGTTGTCAGTGCACGATTTTTACATCTTGATGAGATGAATGAGTGAGCTTTTGATCCCTCTACGACAGGGGTGGGGAACCCTGGTCCTGGAGGGCCGCAAACCTGCATGTTTTCCATGTCTCCCTGCTTCAACACAGCTGATTGCAATGAGGCTCGTTATCTGGCTTTCTGCTGGACTTGGCCATGAATCTTGATTCGATTCAGGTGTGTTGAAGCAGGGAGACATGGGCTGTGTTCGAAACCGCATACTGTCTACTACATCCTTACATACTCATACTATCCATCCTGCATCCTGCTTACGTTTGATTAGTCCATCAAACAGTATGCGAAGCGTTTACACTACAGCATACTACATAATAACCCACAATGCATTGCACTTCTTCCATGAGCAGAAATCGATCTGCTAAAGCTGATTTCACTTTAGCTCTAACCTCGTCAAATGTATAACTTCATCGAGATTTTTTTTAAAATTAGGCGACAAAGTGGTGGTTTAGAGCCCGAGTGTGTCGTTTATTTGTCCGAATATCAGCCGTTTAGGATTTTGTTCGGACGAATTCGGCGAAATTCAAGCCAGCCGCAGTGAGCAACGCACTTCCGGTTATTTTCACCAAAATAAACCACCCCTTTCCCTTTCTCATGCAAAAAAACCTCAGTGATAAATCTGTGCTTTTACTTTGAAAACAAGAAGGCAACCTTTCAGCAATATATCTCGCTTAACATCGCCGTTTGGACCGGTGTCCCGTTAACGGACCACTTATTATGCCAATTATGATGCTTTACCGACGGAGAGTTTTTTCGGCTCTTCAACAAAGATCGGCTCGCCGTCTTCGGTACATCATGGTCGCTTTCAGCATGGACTTGTTCTCAGATGTAAGGTTTTTTTTGTTTGTTTTTTTGTTTTTTGTTTTTACTATTTTTAATCATTGTCAATCCAATCAAAAATCTCGTAACATAACATACCTACGAGCACAAACAATGGAGGGAAGATTAAATCTAGAACCATACTCAGCTTGCTAAATGTACATCATGAAGAAACAGTCATTGTGAACTGAATAAAGTTTATTCAAATGTCCGTCGCGTTGCATCTTGGGCAATTTCAGTATGAGTAGTGAACACACGATGTATACTCAACATTTCTGGCGAATGCAGTATGCATCCGGGAACTTCTCGCATACTCAAAATTGCATACTGCCAGTGTAAACACACTGCATACTCAATAAGTTAGTATGAGTAGTACGTAAGTATGCGGTTTCGAACACAGCCATGGAAAACATGCAGGTTTGCGGCTCTCCAGGACCAGGGTTCCCCACCCCTGCTCTACGACATTCCTACGGGCCGTGGCGGCTGTTTTAGTGTATCTAGGTGGTGCTAGAGAGACATTTTGGCAGCGATGGGGTTATTTTTTACATTTTGTAAAATGTTTTGCCAGTCCTGATGTGCTTGCCAAATTTGGTGAGTTTTCAGGCTGGTTTAGGGGGTCAGGGTTGGGTTTATTTGGGCGTAGGTATAATATAATAATAACCATGATGAAAAAACACCACAAGAACAAAAGGGACCTTGCTGGGGCTCCCTAATAAATAAACAAATATAAATAAATAAATAAACTACAAAATTCCCGTGGAAATTTTGGCTTTGAGCCTGCAACCTGCTGCCGAATCTGTGTGTGTGTGTGTGTGTGTGTGTGTGTGTGTGTGTGTGTGTGTGTGTATAGCTCCTCCATACTCCTGTCAGCTCTGAGCTGAGAGCAGCCATGACAGTCTGCAGCAGCTGCTGTTGCCATGGAAACGAGCTGCAGTCACCAGCCATGACAGTGAATCAGCACTTTTTCATGCAGTGCGCATGGTTGAAGAAATGGCGTTTCTCGGGGACCCAAAGGCGAAATTGAAAATTTTTTTTCATAATGTGAGTCACAAGCCTTTCATGGATTTGTTGTGGAAATTTCATGTCTGTAGGATCTTCCATTCAGCCACACCGAGTGTGGGAACATGAGTGAAGTGTTGGATTCAGGCATCTCCAAAATGTATTGGAGCGGATGGGAGAAAATCCTGCGCTCTCCTCAAACAAATGCAGCTGGGGAGAGAACCGTTTGAGATACAGACAAAGTGACTCAATTGTATGTGTCACGAGAAAAATGCCTACGTTTTGAGGTACAATTTGTGAAGATTGAGCCAGAAATGTGGCGAGGAGGACGAGAATAGAATTTTTTTTTTTGGTTTAAATCGAGAGCCTCCCACTCTAGCCTCTCCAATACACACCCATTGTAAACCCCAAAACAAGGCTGAAATTCTCTCTGTACTTGAAGGCTCGCCGTTTAAATTTGGTAACAGATATTGAAATGAGGTTTTCACATCTGCGTAGAGGACAAAAATGCCTACGTTTTGGTGAATATAAATAAATAAATAAATAAATAAATAAATAAATAAATAAACCTCTACATAAAGAATCTATTTGATCACATTCAAATTTTACAATCTTCATCATCATCATCATCCTCTTGATCAAAGCACTGATGTGATGATGACATCATCAGTGCATCTCTGTGACAACAGGCTGACAGGCTTTTAAGTCAGTATCTGTTCATCAGGTGAAGAGACAACCCAAAGCGTGCAGTGGAGGACTGAGTTCACACACATTTCACACAGACGAGTTAAAAGAGTTCCAGGAGGGCGGACAGACACATTATATCACATTCAGCTTGGGAGATTCAGGTGTTTTGCCATGGGGAACACTCACTCATTCATTCCAAAGTCCTACCGAGTTATTGAACTCTTGGGCCAAGGTAGTTATGGAGCGGTCTACAAGTGCCGTAAAAAATGGACCACAAAGAACGTGGCCGTTAAGGTCCAGAAGAATGACAAACACAGTCTGGAACATGAGGTATGACAAATATCAGGATACATTAGCACAAATTCTATTATATTCCAGGTAGCAACAGCTCTGTCAGGAAGGTTGATCTTTTTGTTTGTGTGGCTAGGTTTGCTGAGATCAGTTTTGATTTGAACATGTGAACATAATGATCATGTCTCTGCAGGCTGAGATCATGAGAACCCTCATGTCTGAGGAGTTGGATAAAGCCAACATCGTCAAGTATCACGGGGAACTGCATGCTAATGGCGTAATGAGTCTGGAGTATGAACTTCTGGACAAGACCATTCGTCTGCAAAAACCCATGCCCCTCGATGACCTCCGTGTCATAATCCAACAACTGGCCACAGCCCTGGACGGACTCAAGAAAGTCGGTGTGATCCACGCTGACTTGAAATTGAACAACGTCATGTTTGTGGATGAAATCAAACATCCACTCAAGGTCAAAATTATTGACTTTGGCCTGGCAATGTTGAGACACCAAGCTAAAACAGGAAGCCTCCACCAGATTCATCGAATGAGGTAAGAAGTGATGACATTACCGTGATGGCATCTCCCTCTGTGAGCTGCTCAGACACATTAATGTTCAAGTTTTCAATCATTCAGTCTGACAATGTAACTAATAATATTTCAATTTCTTTCTTTCTTCCTTCCTTCACAGAGCACCAGAAATAATATTTGGACTGCCCTTCTCAGAGGCCATTGACATCTGGTCTCTGGGTTGCATGATGGGCCAGATGCTCTTTCGCAAGTTTCTTTTTGAAGGCGTAACGGAATACATGACAGTAAGTAATTTACTACATGCATGCATGAAACAGAGACACTGTGATGGGTTGAATGGTCTCCTGAAAGTGTCTTCCCTGTAATGTAATGTTTCTATCTTGAGGTCATCTGGGTAGTTGCTGTATTTTCCTGATGGTGTCAGAATGTGAAAACAAAATTTCCAATAACCGCTTGTTTTTGCAGTTGCAAAGCATCATAGAACTGCTGGGACCACCACCACAACATTTGCTGGACGCTGGAGTGAGGACTTGTCGGTACTTTCAAAAAGATGGGGATCGCTGGAAAGTGAAGGTATCGTACCTCCTGTCTATTATTTTTCAATTTTATTTTTCACACTACATCACAACACAGTATTTTCCTGTACATTTATTATTTTACAGTGCATCATTAAAAATGTGATTAATTTTGTCTTTCAGGGATTAACGGAGACATATGATGACTCACAGGCTGATGAAATCTGCCGCCTGGATGAGATAATGATGGTATGTCTGTAAAAATCAGTAGTTGCCCACTGAAAAGGCATTGTTTCATTTCCTCCTTGATTTGATAATTTGGAAAATTATTTTAAACTTTGTGTATTCGATTGTTTTCCAATACAGTATCGATGGTATATGAACGACAACCTGCATGACAGGACAGCGTGTGTCCATCTCCTGAAGGCCATGCTCTGCTGGGACGCAAAGGAGAGGATCACTCCTGAAGGGATCCTCAACCATCCGTTCATAACAAAGAGCTTTCTCAACAGCAGGTAAGTGTGTCAGCACACAGCAGGTCAGACTGCTTCAATGAGTGGTCAACTCTTCTGCTAAATGTGTTTTTGGTTTAATGCCTCAAATGGGATGTGACGTTTTTATACAGTGGCTTTTAAGTGTTGAAGCTCTGTGCTTGAACCAAATAGATCCTGTGGATTATCATAGGTCAAAAAGCCAGAGGAACAAATCTTACTTTTTGATAAGGAAGAGTAGGAGAAGACTAGTAGAACAGAACAGTCTGGAATTTTTGTAACATTTGTGATTAACTGTGTTTTGGTTCAACAGCACCAAGTGTTTCGTCCCAGCTGTTTCCCCTCCGAATCTGCCAGCAGGACCCGAGAACAGGACTGATGAAAGGTATGATTATCACCTCAAACATTGTATAAAGATTTATAGATCAACATCAGAGAGAACATCAGCTCAGAGCAGCAGGAACCTCTAACTAACTCTGCATTTCTGTGTTCAGGCCTCCCCCAGGAAACAACTCTGAGGCTCCAGACAGATCGAAACCTCCCACACCTTCAGACTCTCCGCATGCTTCAGAGGGTTCTCCTCATGCTCCAAAGGGTTCTCCTGAAGCTTCAGAGGGTTTTCCTCATGGTTCAGAGGGTTCTTCTGAAGCTTCAGAGGGTTCTACTCATGGTTCAGAGGGTTCTCCTCAAGCTCCAAAGGGTTCTTCTGAAGCTTCAGAGGGTTCTACTCATGGTTCAGAGGGTTCTCCTGAAGCTTCAGAGGGTTCTACTCATAGTTCAGAGGGTTCTCCTGAAGCTTCAGAGGGTTCTACTCATGGTTCAGAGGGTTCTCCTGAAGCTTCAGAGGGTTCTACTCATGGTTCAAAGGGTTCTCCTCATGCTTCAGGTGGTTCTCCTCTTGCTCCAAAGGGTTCTCCTGAAGCTTCAGAGGGTTCTCCTCATGCTTATAGGATTTCCCCTGAAGCTTCAAAGGATTCTTTCTCAACCGTTCCTTCAGAGTCTGTTGGTGGTTGTGAGTCCACCAGCAGGCGTGTGCATGCAGAAAACATGAAAATGAAGGATGAGGATGTGAAGAAGTCTAAAAAGAAGAAGAATCGCTTCCTTGACTTCTGTTCCTGGATGACTGAAAAGTTCTGCTGCTCCGTAAATACATCAGAATGAGCGACAGAACAGGTAAGTGGTAGAGCAGTTGGACGGATGGATTGAATTTGCCGCTCAAAAATGACCCCAATAGACTCTGTACACAAGCCCGGGACGCACTTCTGGTTTTCGCCAGTGATCGTCAAAATAGTTTCCGGTCTACTTCCTGCTCCATTCATTAAGGGTGGCGATATGAATCCACATCAAGATATGAATGCTGTCGCTGTGACATATACGGTAATGTCGAGGATGCTTTTAAGTTTCAGAAAACGGTGGGTGCTTCTGTTGAGCACTGTCGTGTTCAACTTTATGCCGTTTCAAGTTGTTTTAACTGCCGACGGCGCTTCCTCTGCTCCATGGAACACACAGCGGCTGCATGAAACACACAGGACGGGATTGACGGTAACTCAGCAGACCAAGGTTCTTTAGCTAGAAGCTCCGTGTCTTTGTCATTTGAACAAAACATGAACAGCCAGACATGGTCCGGTGTGTGGGAGTGGCGGACTGGACCATCCTGTGTGTTTCATGCAGCCCCTGTGTGCTCCGCAGAGCAGAGGAATTCTATTAGAATAAGTAGTTATTGGACGTAACTCCAGTTCTACGAATAAGTGCGTGCCCGACTACGGGACCGCACCCTCTCGACCAATCACTGAGACAAAAAGGAAGCTTGACGCACCAATGCCCTACGCGCGATGGCGCAGCGCGACGCAACCCGCCGAGGGTATATAACCTCAAGGGGCCTTCTGCAAATCCTTCTTCTGACTAAAAGTAAGGAAGCAGACAGCTGGGCCAGCAGGTAGGCGGGTACGCACTTATTCGTAGAACTGGAGTTACGTCCAGTGACTACTAATTCTACGTTATAAGTGCTTAGCCCGCCTACGGGCTTCGCCATGGGGTACTCACCAAAGGCAAAGGCCGTAGGGATGAATGTACTCCCAGCTGTCATGCTGACAGGATTGATGCGTAGGACGGAAGTGACAAACCGTACATCCAGAACGATCGTAGAACTCCCGAAGAACGAGGCGGGCATTAATGCGCGGAGCGCAGCCCACGACGTGAACAAGCATCGCCACAGTGACACACACACACGCCGGCCGCGGCAAAGCTGAGCGACAGGCGGGAAAGCCCCAGACCGCGGCCCTCTCAGGGACGCGGAGACAGGCCAGAGGACCGAAACAGTTAAGCGACCGAACCCCTGTTCGCGCTAAAAACCGACATGGCCACAGAGTCTGTGCACATGTCCAACAGATATGAACGCACAAAGGTGGATGCAGAGGCCCAGGAGGCAGCCTGGCAGATGTCACCCACCGTGACCCCTCTGCACAGGGCCGCAGAGGCAGCCACACGTCATGTGGAATGAGCACGAATCACCACCGGCGGCGAGAGATTCTGCGCTTCGTAGGCAGCTGCAATAGTGCCCCCCACCCAGTGGGCGAGACGCTGAGAGGTCAGCGGGGATCCATGCCCCCGGACTCCAAACCTCACAAACAGCTGGTCCGTGGTGCGAAAGCCAGCTGTGCACCGGACATAAAGACACAGAGCCCTGACCAGGCACAGCAACCCCAGCCACGGGTCTTCCCCAGACAAGCCAGGCATGGAGGTGAGCGTGACCCTGATCACTCGCGATCGGAAGTCCGAAGTGATCACCTTGAGATGAAAGGCCGGGTTAGGCCAGAGATGTAGGAGTCCCCCATCCTTGCTGAACACCATGCAGGATGGGTGGACTGACAAAGCGCAAAGATCCCCAACTCTCTTGGCGGATGCTAGTGCTAACAAGATGGTGGCCTTGAAGGAGAGAAAGCGGTCCTCCGCCTGCTCCAAAGGCTCGAAGGGGAGTCCTTTAAGACTCTCCAACACAGTGTGGAGGTCCCACGGGGAGACCACATGCCTGGGGGGTGGCCGAAGCTGACACGCCCCATCACTCAGCACCCCCCCCCCCCCCCGGAGGCGCTCATGTCAGGCTCGCCTAGGGCACCTGAGAAGCCAGGGCCGGCCCTGTTGACAGTGGAGGGGGCCCTGGCACTCTGGATGGTGGAAACCACCGCTGGAGAGAGATCTAGTTCCACTAGCCTCATCCTCTCAGCCTCCAAGCCAGGAGCCTCCCGCCCAGGAAGGGGCGGGACCGAAGGGCGCCCCCTGCTTGCAGCAGCACGTCGGGCCCGTCGAGAATCGACCACGGGTCCCCGACCGCCAGCTGAACCAGGCCTGGGAACCACCGCTCACTCCAGGTGTCCGGAGCCACCACGATCACCAAAGCGCCAAAGCTGGGCTCGTCGTAGAGTGGGCCTCCCCGGGACATCCTGTCCGCACCGACGTTGAGAACCCCGGGCACGTGTCATGCTCTGAGAGACACGAGGTGCCAGTCCACCCACAGCAGGATCTCTGCCGCTTTGCGGTGAAGAAGGGGAGACCGGGCCCCCCCCCCTGTATTCAGGTACGCGACCACCGTGGTGTTGTCCGACCTGGCAACTATGTGGCTGTCCTTCATCCTGGCTTGGAAATGGAGCAGAACCTTCTGCACCGCAGTCATTTCCAGCACATTGATGTGAATGGGAGCGGAAGCAAGCACCGCCCACCGCGTGGTGGTCCAGGGTGCCTCCCCATCCTGCGAGACACGCATCCCTAAACACCTCGACGCGATGCGACATGCAGCCCAGGGGGACTGCTTGCGTCAGGAGAGCCGAATACATCCAATAGGTGAGATCCTGGAGTGCGTGGGGCGGGATCGGCAGCCTTCTGTGATCGTCCCGCGCCCCCACGTAGCGGCGGCGTGCGAACCACCGTTGCAGCCTGCGCATGTGCAGGAGGCCGAACCAAACCACTGAGTGGGCAGCAGCCATCAAACCCAGGACGGTTCTGATCAATAGGACCCTGACCAGGGGTGTGGTCATAACAGACCTCAGGGCCAAGAGCAGGGAGGTTCGTCTCTCCTCTGAGAGGCGGGCTGTCATGGAGAGCGAGTCCAGCTCCAACCCCAGGTAAGCCGTCCGCTGAGCCGGGGTGAGCGCGCTCTTGTGTCGGTTCGTGAACCCCAGGAGCTCGATGTGGTGGGGGACCAGAGCCGTGTGCAGCACAGCCTCCTGCTGGGAAGACGCCAGTATGAGCCAGTCATTGATGTAGGTGAGGATCCTCAAACCGCGACGACGGAGGGGCTCCAACGCTGCTTCGACACACTGAGAATAGCCGAAAGGGAGCCGGGTATATCAAAAACACCTGTCTCCCACGGCGAACGTCTCCCACGGCGAACCTGAGGAAGGGCCTGTGCCTCCTCAGAATGGGGATGTGGAAGTAGGCGTCCGTCAGGTTGACCGACATCATCCAGTCCCCGGGTCGGATGCACTCCAGGAGGTGTTTGACCCTCAGCATGCGGAACCTCCTGGTGGCTATGTGAGTGTTGAGGACCCGCAGGTCCAGAATGGGTCTCACTCCCCCGGACTTCTTGGGAACCAAGAAGTAGGGGGAATAGAAGCCCGAGTGTGCCTCTCCCACACTCAGCTCTGTGACCGCGCCCCGGCGGAGGAGCGAGGCTACTTCCACTTCTAGAGCTGCTGCCCCCGCAGGGCATACGAGCCGTGTACAAAGGACGCCACTGAAGAGAGGCGGGCGACAGGTGAACTGCAGGGCATAACCGTTTCTCAGTGTCCTGGACAGCCAGGGAGAAAGCGGCCCCAACATGGCACGCCACGTGTGAAACCGGAGCATGAGCGGCTGCACTATGGCCAGGGGGGATGGTCCACCCGTCCTCCCAACCCTGCCGAGTTTAACACTTTCCAATCGTGTAAAACACGGGGAAAAGAAGAGACAGCTGCACTGAAATAGTTGTAACGGGCCCGATGGCCTTTATTCACAGATTTCACAGCTGGAGTTGGCCGAGCGGATGGGACGCTCCGGGACTCGGAAGCGTGGGCCCGTTTCGGCTGGTCAGCGTCCTGGGAGGGTCGGCGGGAAGACAGTTGAGTCCGGCCAGACACCGAGGAGCTCCTGGGCGCCACTGGTCCGCGGGACGTCGTCTCTGCAGCGGCGGCTCATGGCGAGGCTGGAGATGCAGGGCGAGCTGTTGCGAGCCGTGCGCAGCCACTTCCAAGCGCTCAATGATGGCCTGTATGTCAGGCCCGAAGAGAGAGGAGGTGGACAGGGGGAGGCCCAGGACTCCCCGCTGGTCCCGATAAGACAGTGAGGACAGGCCAAGCCACAGATGCCGCATGGCGAGCTGTGCGCTTGCCATGACGCGGCCTCCGTTGACAGCGACAGCTCTGCACATCCGCATGAGGACCTCAGCCGCGTTCTGGATTTCCTCAATGTCATCTGGAGTGAGCTGGGACCGCTCGTGGCAGATCTTATCCACAGAGCCCAGCAGGATGGTCATGTTGTTAGCCAGGCTGAATATTTGATTGCCGCTAGCATAACCATGATCCAGGAAGGTCGCCATGTGCCGGTCTCTCTCAGACGGCAGCATGGGTTTTCCGCCCGGCTAGGCGGAGGACTTGGGGAGAAGGCACAGTCTCACGAAGTCCTCTATTGCAGGCACTCCGGGGACCGGCGGCCAGCCGTCCACGCAGGAATATTCACGGTAGCCTTTCACCACGCCCTTGCCGGTGAGCGGCGTACCCCAATCCTTTCGCACGTTCTCCTGGAATGAAGGCACGGCGGGACATAACACCGCAGTCCGGGACCGAGTCCGTGACTGGGTTCCAAGCCCGAGTGCAAAATCGCGCTGAGCCGGCTCCGGAGGCTGCGACAGCAGCGCGAGGCCGATGCGCTCGGTGGCGGAGGTGAGGAGCCCCGCGAGGTGCTCAGCAGGCTCGCGGGGGGGGCTCATGGCGATTGGCGCGGGAAACGGTGGCGGCGGAGTCGTCGAGGCGGGAACTCCGCGACACCAAGACGCTGCTGCTTCTGCTGTTGCTGCTGCTGCTGCCGACGGCGTCGCCCCACTCGTAGGTGGCGGGGGCGGTGGCGGGGGCGGGGGCGGTGGCGGGGGCGGTGACGTCCACGGCGTCCTCGCTGTTGTCCTTGCGGGCGGGAACCAGAGAAGTGACTCCCACAAAGGCGATTCGCCGGTGAAGCTCTTCTGGCGGCAGCGCGAGGCAGGCCAGGCAGGAAGACTGCTGGCGGTGATGCTGCCGGCCGAGGCAGAGGAAGCAGCGCTCGTGACGATCTCCCTCGCAGAGCGGAGTGCCGCAAGAGCGGCAGGTGAAAGGCCCGACACCCGATGGCGACTGGTCGCGGGCCGGTGAGTCCATGGCTTGAACCGTGGTCTTGATCCGGAGAAAGCCTCTAGTCTCATGAAGTACTGAGGAAGAAGAAGGATTTGCAGAAGGCCCCTTGAGGTTATATAGCCTCGGCGTGGGGCGTGGCGCTGCGCCATCGCACGTAGGGGATTGGTGCGTCAAGCTTCTTTATTGTGTCAGTGATTGGTGGAGAGGGTGAGGTCCCCATAGCGAAGCCCGTAGGCCGGCTAAGCACTTATGATGTAGAACTAGAAAGATGTAGAATTTTCCGAAGAAAATGCTAGTGTGAAATACGAAGCTGAGAAAAGCTAAACTGAAATGCAGAAAAAGTTCAAGAAGCTGAAGAAGTTAAATGAAAAAGTATAATAATAAAGCTTACAAACTCAAATGGCTCCAGCCAATCCCAGATTCATCCCAGATGATCATTTTTATGTTTTCGTCAATAAAAGAGTAATTAAATTTAAAAAAACATCATTATGTGTCAATATTCATTGTTTATGTGGGTTGGTTAGTTCTTCTCACTTCCTATGAAAATGGTCAGTCCAATGAAAGCCATGAGTTCATCATGAAAGGGAGAGACACACAAAACTATCAATCAGTATGTACCAATGTAGCCCAGTTTAATGTTTTCCCTTTAATCCCAGGCAGTAACATATTCTAGTCTCCAGTAGGATTTCATGATCAATAGTATCAAATGCAGCACTGAGATCTAACAGAGCAAGAACCAGTACTGTGTCTGAGGCCATGAGAAGATCATTAGTAACTTTTAACAGAGCTGTCTCTGTGCTGTTAAGAAAAAATACACAGTATAAAAGTTATAAAATGGTATGCATTTTATCAAGTGAAATAAGTATTCAACCCCCCAAGCAAAACATTACTTTGTACTTATTAGAAGAAACCCTTGTTTGCAGGTACAGCAAGGAGACATTCGTGGTCTCCAGGTCTGCAAACAGCTCAGGAGGGATTTTGACCCTTTTCTCTTTACATCCAGTCTCAAAATCCTTCATGTTTCTTGGAAAGTGGAATTTCTGGACACTCCTATGGCGGCCATTTTAGTTTATCTATGTGGAGCTAGGGAGCACATTTTGGCAGTGATGGGGTTAATTTTTCCTTTTTTTATAAAATGTTTGGGCAGTCCTGATGTGCGTGTGGTGCGTGTAAATTTTTTACTTCATCTGGCGTAATACTGTAAAATGTATGGAACACTGGACCACGGTGCAGCAAATTCAGTTGGAGTAGCAGTGAGAACCAAATCCACCAACAAAAGACATTTTTTGCTTAACATTACTTTAATTCCAAATAATTTCATACACTCACTTAGTGATAGGGATATTATATTTTTACCTTGACTGCATTCCATGCTCACTTCTCCGTGTTCAGGAGAATCACAAGGACCAGGCTGAACTGGAACTCTGTCGTCTCTCCTGCTTTTCCGATGGTACCTGATACACAAGAGATAAGCTTACTTGTGGATACACATTTACACCCCATGTGCCTTTTCTTTATACATAGCGCAGTGATTAGGGGTCAGGGCTTGTTATTCATACCGTTCCTTCTTTGCCTCTGGTCTCTTGCTTTGTTTCGTGAACACAAACACGGAAGGCACAAAGTCTGGACTCTGCCAGTCCAGCGACGCTTCTCCTGCACACACGTGTTTTGATCTGTAGCCATAATACTGTATTTCCACATTTGTCTGCATCAAAATGGTAGGCTACACTTTTCAAACAAATGTTTAAGAAAGCCACACTTACCTGATATACAGTGGCACCGCACACTCGTGCATTGTTGATGGTGTCCTCCGTCCAGTCCTCTCGCTTGATAGCCTGGAGCCACAGCCACCTTCGGTTGCTCTGAAACGGCCGGTTACCCCTTGGTATGCGGTAAAACTTCGGTCCCTTTTGAGTATTTTGGTTCGTACAACCAAAAGCACAACAACCTGACATTATGATGCCGAAAGTTCAGCGTTAGGTTTTAGTTTTGCTACTCCGTGTGGTGCGAGCGATGCCGGATGAATGACACGAAGCGGTACTTCCGTTGCCAGAATGCGCACGCAGCTTGTTGATGACGGAGGCTGTGACGGGGTCTATAACGTGAGTCAGCCTCATTATTTGTAATATCAGGGTTAAATTAATGGACCTATAATCTGTTCAGACCTCAGCCGGTGTCCGTTCGTCCAGGTGACGCTGTTCACCGCCACCGCGAGCTTCCTCCAGACAGAGATTTTCCCTTTAATTTCAGTTTTTATTCTTCCAAAGAGCTCCTCCTGATGTACCTCCACCTCAGACCTGAGAGGATCCATTTCCAGCTCCCCAAAGTATCGAATCGAATCGAATTGTAGCCTGTGAATCGAGATCGAATCAAACCGTTTTGTGGGTCAAAGCTTCACACCCCTAATTGCTTGGTGTGCAGCGATTTTCCCGAGTTCCCAGTGTAGTAGAAGTATTTGTTCCACCATGGAAAGTAAGAAGGCAGGCAAGAAAAGGTCTGGAGACACCGAGTGCCTCCGAGGGGATCAGTCCCAACACATAAAGTCTCTATGTCAGGCCTTGTTCTATTGCCGAGATTTCAGCGTCCAGCACACTGCTGAAATCTCAGAGTGAATGCATCGCCTGGCCAGCTTAGAGCAGGAGAACCAGGGACAGGTGAGAGAGCTTTTTCTTTAGAACAGAAACACAAGTAACAAACCTCATTGTTTAAAAATGTCAAGAACAAAACTCATTATGTGTGTTAAACTACAGGTGCGCTCTGGAGGCCCAAAAGCAGCTGATGGAGGAGAAACAAGCTGTGGCTGAGAAGGAGCTGCAGCAGAGGAGCTTCAGCAGCTGAAGGCCCTCGGAGACGAGATGAGGAGCGACAGCAACAAGCACTGGGAGGCTCGCCGGCACATGAGGGAGGAGAGGCTGGCTGCAGAGGAGGAGCGCCTGAAGAAACACCACCGGGAGGAAGTCAGCCAGCTGAGAGCAGCAGTCAGCTCTCTGAAAGAGGCTGGTCAGACCCGGCAGGCCGAGCCCAGACCAGCGCTGATGGCCTCCAAGCTGCAGGACAGAGAGTGGCAGCTGAGAGAAGAAGTGGCAGCCAGACGCCTCCTGGAGAAGACGCTCCAGCAGCAGGAGGCCCAGCGGACCGAGGAGAAGGAGGCTCTGCTCAGGGGGCTGCAGGCGGCCCGCCACACCAGGAGACGGTGTGTGGCGGGGTGGGCGGAGCGCCGGCTGCTTTGGACCGACTGAGAGGTTTAGAAAGTCCCTCAGTGACCTTTTTCACTCTTTTTCTTCCAGCTGACAAAGAAAAATGCAGAATGGAGGCGAAAATGTAAAGAAGTGGAAGCTGTTCTGGAGGAGGAGGCGATGCTGAAGGAGGAGAGCTTCAGAGGAGCTGCTGCAAGAAGCCAGAGAGGCAGAGGAGAGGAGGGGGGCTCAGGACTCTGCTGGACCACATCCGGCAGAGGACCAGAGGAGTCAGGAGGACGCTGCAGGACGAGCAGGGACGAGATTTAAGAGAGGCGGCAGCCAATGAGGAGGAGCTGGAGGAGAGAGCGCACGTTTAAAGACAAAAAATAAATACATTCATTCATCTCAATGAAGTTCTCAGGCTGTCTGAGTATCAGTGGAGACTTTATTAGAGATCAATACATCCTGTTCATGCTTCCAGAACACTTTTTCATAGATGTTGAATTTCGTCTCCACTCTTGTTGATAAAAATGCTTCATCATGAAATGAGCCACAGACTTACAAAGTCGCCGTCTGAGAATGCGGTCAAGTTAAAGTAGTTCATGAAGATGGAAATGTACTTTGAGTAAAAGCTGCAGCTTGATGGAGGTCACTCCTCCTGGTGTGAATCAGCATCAATGAGGAAGAATCATTCATACCTAGAAGAATAAACAGTTCTTCCATCCTCTATACCCCATATTCATGTTGTCAGTTTAATTGTATCAGGGGCCTTTCTGGGCCCCTGTTGATGATGGGCCCCTAGAACCCCCCCCCCCCCCCTTTGTGAGTGCTGCATTTCCTCAGTGCAGATGTGAGATAATTCCTCTCTAAGTTTCGTCTTTTGGTTTGGTTTTGGTTAAATGTGTTGTGCCGTGTTATTTTGAGCTGTCGGTTCTCTCCTCACAGATTCCGGAGCTCTCGCAGCTTGTAAACGGCAGTCTGGACCCGGGCGGTGCTGCCGGGGCCAGTTGGAGCTGTGTTGAGCTGCTGCTGCCTGTTAAAGGTATTAAACGTCGCCTCAATAAAGCCTGAGCCACACACAAGCAAAGGTTTGTGGTAAATTACAGCAAATAGCAGAGTCTTGATGTCTGACACACACTGGGCTATTCTGGGCTCTCCTGATGTCAGGTTAAAGAAACCTGAGCTGGAGCTGCAGCGCGGCAGTGAAACAAGGTTTACAAAATCTGATCCTGAAAAAACAGTTTGGATTAAAGACAGATGGTTTAGAATGTGCTTCACCGACTCCAGAAAATCATTTTAAAATCAGATTCTTTGCTGAGACAGAAGAGGATTCGC
Source organism: Salarias fasciatus (assembly GCF_902148845.1). Lineage (NCBI taxonomy): Eukaryota > Metazoa > Chordata > Actinopteri > Blenniiformes > Blenniidae > Salarias > Salarias fasciatus. The sequence continues at coordinate 17,307,976 of NC_043761.1, read as the reverse complement.
AGTTTTAATAAGTTTCAGTCTCTTTGTTCTTCTCACCAAAAATGTAAAAAACTTACATAAAAATGAGTTCATAGACATCAAAATCAAGCATCCAAATTGACACAATGCTGCCACCTAGTGCACTAAAGTGGCATTGTCTGAAATTTACATACTGCCTTTAAAACTACAGTTTTTACCTGAGTTCTTTCTATTCCTGTCATGTAACTACAGGTCTTGGAAGTCAGGATTATAAGCAGTGGATCATTCGATGATCCTGATGGGTCACTGCTGCTGATGTGTCAGAAAACTGAATCATCTGAATGATTTATGAGTCTTCTCGGGCATTTTATTTCTGTTTTTAGACTTTCTTGGAGCACAAAGCTGAGGTGAAGTGAATACTGTCTGCTGGTCTCTGCCGTGCAGCCACTAGGGGTCGCCCTCCTCCTGCCAAGCTTCCCTCACTCGGCCTGCTGCTCTCTCTGTGGCTCAGTGGAGTTTCACATGTGGGACTAGAAGATGGGACAAAATGAAGAGTTTTGATTCTTCTCATTCAGGATGGAATGGAGAACTGAAGCCACTCACCCACAGTGCAGAACAACCAGCATCAGTGAGACGACCACAGAAAGAACCGGCTAAAATACCAGCGTTCCATCAGAGAATATACCTCTACACATTGACCAATACCCCCACAGTGCAAACATGACTTCACACAGTGGAGAAAATGATCAAAATACCCCCTGGAGAAAAACTTGTACCGTCTTTAAAACAAAAACCTCAGAGGAGCGATGAGGGAAAGGAAGTATCAGAGAATCCCCCCACGGTGCGAAGAGGCCTTCAGAAAATGCAGCTCACTTCAAACGAAGACTGGATGGTAGACATTTCATCAGGAAATACTGTCATTTAAAAAAAATGATGAAATTAAATGAGGAAAGGCAAAAGTTTAAAATGTCAATAATAAAAATAAAATGAAAAATATAAAATTCAACATGTGGGCCTGAGGAGGATGTTTTCATGAATATGTAAAAAAATGGAAAAAATAGATTTAATGAGGTTAGATGGACTTTAGGAGGGACTGTCGACCATGATGCTGCATTCTCTCTCTTCCTCTCTCTCTCTCTCTCTCTCTCTCTCTCTCTCTCTCTCTCTCTCTCTCTCTCTCTCTCTCTCTCTCTCTCTCTCTCTCTCCAGGAGAAGCGGTCCTCCTCCTCCCTCTCTCCCCTATCAGAGACACACAGTCACACATCCACACGCGCACTTCACACACACACACACACACACACACACACACACACACACACACACACACACACACACACACACACACACACACACACACACCTCAGTCCGGCGCAAGCCCCCAGAAAAGCCCCGCTGAATCCTCGCAGCGCTGTCAGCATGGGGAGCGCTTGTTTTTCCCGGGACGTTTGTTTGTTTATCCTCCTCATAAATACTTGCGGGGTGATGGGGAATGTCGGCCTGCCAGGTAAGCGCTCCCCGTTCTCCCCGTTCTCCCCGGTCCTCGCTCGTCCTCCGGTATTGTCAGCCATTGCGCGGCTCCTCCTGATGAGTCCCAGCCTCACCGGCTCGCGGCGGAGCGGAAACTCCGGGGGGATCCGCGGACACTTCCAGGCACCCGAGGTTGCGCGCGCGCCGTTCGCTTCGTGACACAAACGCGTTGCAACTTGGTTTATTCACATTTTCGGGACAGTTGCGTGCACGTGATGGGGGATCGGCGCCCGTTTGGATGCGAGGGCGACACTTTCGGCACCGAAAAACTCGCCCTTTGCGCACGGCGGCGGCGGCGAGCGCGTTCCGCCGGTTTAATGTGGCGGTTCAGTGAATCCGTGACATTGTGCCCTGGAAGTCTGCTTCATATCAGCGCGTCTCTCTCAGCCTCACTGCCCGCGATGCGCACACCGACCCAGACTTCACTGCAACTTCTGTTTCCTTGCGCGCAAAGGTCAGTTTCAGTCGGAAACCGCAGCTTGATCTCCAGGTTAAGCACTCATTTGCTTTGATTTGGAGTGAGAGAGCTGCCTGTTTTCATATTTCAACCCCCACTTAACTGGGAAGAAGGCAAGAAAGAGAGAGAGAGAGAGAGAGAGAGAGAGAGAGAGAGAGAGAGAGAGAGAGAGAGAGAGAGAGAGAGAGAGAGAGAGAGAGAGAGAGAGAGAGAGAGAGGGCAAAGCGGCGCAAAATGATTTAACGGAGGAAGCGGGGGTCTTTTCACTCCGCCGCAGAGCATCTTGTCCCCGGGGCTTGGAGGACAGGAGCAGGAGCAGGAGGAGGAGGATTAGTGTGTATGTAAATGTGAGGAGGTGGAGGCGGCAGGAGGCTCAGCGGTCCCAGGAGGAGCGGGCAGTATCGACCCCTGCGCCGCCGAGCCGGCCGGGAGCGCGCGGGGCGCACAGCGCGCGGAAGACAAGGGAGAACTGTCCACCGGTTCCCTGCAGAATAATAAGACACGCCGCTGGCTAGGAGCTGAAAAAGTTGCTCATTTGTGAGGAAAAATGACCTTAAGGGTCATCCACCACCTCTCACACCTCACCAGCTGTCCTTCAAAATAAAACCCTGTAAAAGTCTCACAGACTTCAACCTGCTGGTCTGCAGGACAGAAGTTGGACTTTTGGGTCTCCCAGCTGGGGAAGGACCAAGGACCAGGAGGTACACACCCTAAAGTGGAAAAAATGAAATTTTCACATCATTTAGACTTCTCAGTGAAACTCTTTCGAATTGTTCAGTTTGTGTATTTATTTATTTATTTACTGGGTCAGAACCAAGAGGAGGTAATCAGATTACACGCTTCTGTGGTTTTCCATGTTCCACCACTGCTCTGCCATCATGGATATCACTGTGTTGCTGTTAGTTAAATTTGAATTATGAGGCTAATTGAGCTGATTCGACTTGAACTGTGAAGACGTCGATCACAGGAAACAGGATTTCTCTGTGTCTCATTCGCTTCAATAAGCTCTTTAAATCTTCCAGTTCAGCAGCGTTCGTCTGCATTTTTCCCACATGGAAGTGGGATTTTCTTCTTCCCGACTCGACCCGGTTCCCCCTCCTTCCCTTCTCAAATAAAAGAGTGTTTGGCTTTTATTAAACAGGGAAAATATTTATTGTGAAGTTCCGTTTTATGGTTTATTTATTGCCTTTGTGCGGCGAGCCGGGCGGAGGGCCAGGCGGAGCGCCACCGGCCTCCGGTCCTCGCTGCTGTGTTTGTGCACGGTGCTGTGGGACAGCAGAGCCCCAGATGTGACCAGCCCCTCCGTCAATAACCCCATCGATCAGGAGACCCTGACGCCCCCCTGCCAATGAGTCCTGGGATTAGACCAGCCTCACTGGGCGTGATTACATCCTGCCAGAAAGCTGGCGGGCGAGGGACTCTGGACCGGGCTCAGACTGGAGGAGCAGTGGACCGAACCAAACATGGAGGAACAAATGATCAGAGTGAAGCAGCAGAGTGAGAAGGTGACTTTAAGCTGGGAAATTATACAGGAAAAGAAACAACACAGCATGTGTAAATGAGGTGATTACAGTCATTTGACTGTGTTCCACATTTCAGTGAAGACACTCATGAAGTAAATCACACAGAACCGGATATTTAGACACATTTCAGACTGCAGGGTGGGAGTCAGTGTGGATTTTTACACAATGAACTTCTGAGAACAAGACAGTCTGAAAGGTTCGTGATATGAGTGATGGATGCATGGATGGATGGATGGATGGATAAATGGATGGATGGATGGTGGATACATAGATGGATGATGGGGAATGGAAGACTGACGCATGGATGGATGGATCGCTGGATGGATGGATGAATGGATGATGGATGGATGGATGGATGAATGGATGATGGATGGATGGATGATAGATGATGGACGGATGAATGGATGATGGATGGACGATTAATAAATGGTGTATGATGGTGTAAGTGGACAGATGGATAGTTGATTGGACGAATTGATGAATGGTTGGATTGATGGATGGATGGATGATGGATGGATGGATGCAGGACTGATAGATTGATGTCTTTATTGATTGGTTGATTGATTGGTTGATTGGTTAGATGATTGGTTGGTTGGTTGGTTGATTGATTGGTTGGTTGGTTGGTTGGTTGGTTGGTTGGTTGATTGATTGGTTGGTTGATTGATTGGTTGGTTGGTTGGCTGCAATGATTCATCCATACATTCCTGCCATGTGACATAAGATCAGTGGCTCAAGTCATGGTCTGCGGCCCGTCAGAGGGCCAGTGAGAGTCCTGAGTCCAGCTCCGCCTCCTCCTCTGCCGCCGTGCTCCAAGGTTCACAGGCTCTCCCGGAGCATCGATCCCGGGCACGGGGAGGCGCGGGCTCCTCGGGGAGCCGGGCTCTGATTGGATATTGACGTTGGCGTGTGTGTTTGCAGATGCGGACGAGTGCGCGGAGGGCTCGGACGACTGCCACATCGACGCGCTCTGCCAGAACACGGCCAAGTCCTACAACTGCATCTGCAAGCCGGGATACAAGGGCGACGGCAAGCAGTGCGAGGGTGAGTGGCCCGACCTGTCTCAGAGGGACGAGAAGGACGCCGGGGTGTCCAGCTGTTGTCTGAGTTCCTGAAGCAGACGTCCTCAGAGCTTCATCCCGTTTGCTTCTAGTAAAGGATTACTGTGTCGCCGATAACTCACCTGCTCACAGGTGTCAGAGACAAACTGCAGTCAGTCTGAAGGTCCAGGGACCCAACGCTGGGTCAGACAGCTGTTCTGAGACACCCCTTACACACACACACACACACACACACACACACACACACGCATGCAGGGCGTCCTAATTAACGGGGAGGAAGTGGACGACCTCCACTCACTTCTGCCTCAGCGCGATACTGTGGAGTCAGAACAGAATCCACCATCAACACGTCAGGCAGACTCATATGACAGAACCTGAGACGTTATGGAGCGCATGGTGAAATTATACACAAGCCTGAGTACTCTGTAATCACAGTATGATATCATATGATCGATATTGATGAACGTGGCTAACAGGGCGAAGTGCTGCGGGAGCTGATCGGTCAGTGGAAATGTGCTAAAAAATGAACTCCAGTTACCGTCTTGTATTACACTGGGAGACAGTTCAGTGAAATACGACACATTATAACACGGTTTGATGTGACAGTATCAGTGTATTCTACAGCTCAGTGTCATGTGATCCCGTCACAAATCCAGAAACAAGATGGAATTCAATAGATGATGCAAACACAAAATATTATCTGAGGCAGTAGGAAACAATATGAAATACAGTATAATCAATCCAATGTCAAAAATCCGATCTGATCTGATCCGAGCCGAGCTGATCCGAGCCGAGCTGATCCGAGCCTTCCATTCGGCCTCCATTCACCACTCCGCCTCAGACAGGCATTCCCATCACAGTGCGCCAAAGACGAGCGCTTCAATGTCAACTGTGTCTCATTACATCACCACTCAGTGTGTGTGTGTGTGTGTGTGTGTGTGAGACTGTACGCTCTAACATCTCTCAGCCTCTCCCGCCCCCTCGCTGATGAAGCAACAGCTCGTGACAGGGATGCCAAATGAAGACAGATGGAGGACGGGAGTTGACCTTTGACCCGGGTGATTAGATATGGCCGCCGTAATTGGCCGCCTGTGTTTTCCATCAACAGGAATTAGGGGCCACTTTGCCGTGCCGGCGCCATTAGCGGCCGTGGTCTTCCTGGAAGCACCTGGACCGGCTGTCCTCCTCGGCATCCTGCAGGTCGTCGCCCCGCCCTGCGGCCGCCGCCGCCGCTGCAGAGCGCCGATCGTTATGAATTAGATAACACGGGGGCGTTTGTCACGCTCTTCTTATCCACGGCTTCCCAGCAGCGCTCTGACTTTATTGACTCTGTCACCAGTTGACGCTGCGATCGCTCATCCCTCGTCTGATCGGAGCAGGTCGGATCTGCTGCCCGCTCAGATTAAGCTCCAGACCTGCAGGGCGTCAGGGCAGGTACAGTCAGTAAAGATGGAGGAGATCCAGGCGCTGTGGGGAAACACAGAGGCCTGGACAGAAGGACGTGGAAGCTAAATGGAATTTAAAGTTTTTCCATCTATATTTTCATAAAAACCAAACAATGACCACCAAAAATGACTACAATCTCAGCATGAGTCCAGTTTTAATGGAACCTTCTGGTGCAAAGTATAGTGAAATGTCCCAAAAAAAACCTTCTCGGATGCAGGATGCATGTTTTTCCAAACTAACCCTCATGCTATTTCTAGTTTGCTAGCCATCAGGTAGCATCAGTGTTCGCTACTCTTAAGAAATTTGTTAATTTCTTTTTTTGGGGGTGTTTTGGCGAGTCAGATTGGAGCAGCTGAAACAGCTTAAATCGCTTGGGAAAGAAAAAACAGAATAAACACAAGTGCAAATAGATAAAAAATGAAGTAAAATAATGAGCTGGGAGTTCAGTCTGACCTGTGAGGTGACTACGGTGTTCAGCCATTCACTGAAAGACGCGTTTCACTTTATTTCTGGTGATTTGGGACGATGGAGGACGACGGAGTGGTGAACGGTGCTTCTCCCTAAAACCATCAGCAGTTCCCAGTCTTCCCTTTCGGGCCGTGGGACCATCGCAGACGAAGCCCTGCTGTCTGTCAGGCCGCCAGCTGATCCCGGTTCAGCCTGGATTAGGCTCCCGTCACGGCGACAGGCGTCGAGCCCTGGTCGTTTCCTGTCCCTTATCTCCCGGCTTCCTCCACCAGAGCTCCGTCCTCGCTGGATCCCTTCTCTTGAAGCATTAGCACTCTCTCTAAAGCGGCCCGCCGCTGAAATCTGATCCGCTGATTATGAACGCTGCCTCCTCTAAAGACTTTTTCCACAAGTTGATACTGCCGGCTTGTTGTGGAAAAATGTGAACTTTTATCCCCGCGCTGTCAAATGAAGAGTGTGTGGGAGGAGCGGCACATGTTCCCGTGTGTGTGCAGAACAGTGCCAGACTTGTCTGGCAGTTCACGGAAAGATAGAGGAAAACTGTTGATAGCGTAGCTGTTTGCACTACCAAAAGGTTTTGATAGGATGAATCATCTGGAATTAAACAGACATCAGGGTTTTTTAAGGCTCAAGGCAGAACGTCACAAATCCACAAAGCATTAAATATCAAAGCACTGCACCTTAAATTCAAATTTAACAGTCACATGTACATGTATATTAATACCTGTATATTAATACAGCAGAGGCAAAAAAAAACCCTTGATAATTGAGTTAGCAATAAAACAGATGAAGTTCTCTCTTCACAAAGAGAACCATCAGCAGAACCAGACTCGGTGATGCAGAACATCTGCATGGATCACAGAAGTTCAAGGATAAGGACAGAAAGTTACAGCACAAAGACCAGACACTAAAGAGAATCAGACAGTCAACCAACCAACCAGCCAACCAACCAACCAGCCAACCAACCAACCAACCAACCAACCAACGAACCAAACAACCAACCAACCAACTAGCCAACCAACCAACCAACCAACCACCCAGCCAACCAACCAGCCAACCAGCCAACCAACCAACCAACTAACCAACCAAACAACCAAACAACCAACCAACCAGCCAGCCAACCAGCCAACCATCCAACCAACCAACCAACCAACCAGCCAACCAACCAACCAACCAACTAACCAACCAAACAACCAAACAACCAACCAACCAGCCAGCCAACCAGCCAACCATCCAACCAACCAACCAACCAACCAACCAGCCAACCATCCAACCAACCAACCAACCAACCAGCCAACCAACCAACCAGTCAACCAGCCAACCAACCAGCCAACCAACCAACCAACCAAACAACCAACCAACCAACCAGCCAACCAACCAACCAACCAACCAACCAGCCAACCAACCAACCAACTAACCAACCAAACAACCAAACAACCAACCAACCAGCCAGCCAACCAGCCAACCAACCATCCAACCAACCAACCAACCAGCCAACCATCCAACCAACCAACCAACCAACCAGCCAACCATCCAACCAACCAACCAACCAACCAGCCAACCATCCAACCAACCAACCAACCAGCCAGCCATCCAGCCAACCAGCCAACCATCTAGCCAACCAGCCAACCATCCAACCAACCAGCCAACCAACCAGCCAACCAACCAACCAGCCAACCATCCAGCCAACCAACCAGCCAGCCATCCAACCAACCAACCAACCAACCAACCATCCAGCCAACCATCCAGCCAACCAACCAGCCATCCAGCCAACCATCCAACCAACCAGCCAACCAGTCAACCAACCAACCAACCAGCCAACCATCCAGCCAACCAACCAGCCAGCCATCCAACCAACCAACCAACCAGCCAACCAACCAACCAACCAACCAACCAACCAGCCAACCATCCAGCCAACCAACCAGCCATCCAGCCAACCATCCAACCAACCAGCCAACCAACCAGCCAACCAGCCAACCAACCAGCCAACCAACCAACCAACCAATCATCCAACCAACCAACAAGCCAACCAACCAACCAACCAACCAGCCAACCACCAACCAACCAGCCAGCCATCCAGCCAAACAGCCAACCAGCCAACCATCCAGCCAACCAGCCAACCAACCAACCATACTACCAGCCAGCCATCCAGCCAACCAGGCAAACAACCAATCAACCAACCAAACAAACAATTTGGCCAACCAACCGACCGACTGACCGACTGACCGACCGACCGACCAGCTAATCAAGCAACCAAACAACCAACCAATCAACCAATCAACCGACCACCCAACCAACCAACCAACCAACCAACCAACCAACCAACCAACCGACCAGCCAATCAACCAACCAACCAACCAACTGACCAACCAATCAACCAGCCAACCAACCAACCATACTACCAGCCAGCCATCCAGCCATCCAGCCAACCAGGCAAACAACCAATCAACCAACCAAACAAACAATTTGGCCAACCAACCGACCGACTGACCGACTGACCGACCGACCGACCAGCTAATCAAGCAACCAAACAACCAACCAACCAATCAACCAATCAACCGACCACCCAACCAACCAACCAACCAACCAACCAACCAACCAACCAACCGACCAGCCAATCAACCAACCAACCAATCAACTGACCAACCAATCAACCAGCCAATCAACCAACCAACATCATGAAAGTAAAAAGCCTGATCTGAATAGCAGTTCGTCCCCTGAACTAAAACTGCTCCTCATTAAAGAACCTGATAGCTGAAAATCTACTTTTAGAATAGTCCCAAGTCTAGTTTCAGGAGTCTGGATTTTGTTAGAAGACTCCCCATCTTTTCAGACCTTTTAAAGAACCCAGTTCTAAAATTTTTTAGACTTCAGGATCGTTTCTGGATTTCACTTCTATCGTATTTCTCAACTGCTTCAGGAGTTTCAAAGTACTTTAGATGGTAAATCACATTCACCCGTTCATATTTCGTGAGCAGTGTCAGGTTCTGTGTCTTTCCCAAAGATACTTTGACAGGTGGTCAGGGGGCAAAAGGGAATTGAACCTTCAATGTTATGATTTAATGACATAGAATTGAGGCACAACTGCTCCAGATAGAGACCCTCCTGAGAGGATGTTGAAGGTTCAAGAGTGACGTGAATCAAAACAACCGTTTCTGGTTTGAATCCTTGGACTTTCAAGAGATTTCGAAATGAAAGCGGCTGTTTGTTCATATCCTGGCTGTCCCCAGTGTCGGCCCTTGAGTCCCCTAAACTCCCTGAATACTTGTAGTTGTACCAACGGACCCCATGAAAAGAAACCAATAACTTATTTCAATGGGGCCTGTCTGTTTGAGAGTGCTCCATCTCTCTTAATGCTAATGCTAATGAAGTAGCTAATGCTTTGATTGTGTTATGGGTCACAGAAAGGTGAAGGTGACGGAGGCTGGGCTGGAGCTCCAGTGGTCTGTTAGCATCCCGCTTCTTTCAGGGTGATCTGGCCGGTTGCCACAGAGCTGTCAGAGGCCTGCAAACTCAGCCCCTGTGTTTACTCAGCAATTGTCACTTGCTGGCTAATTGATTGGTCTTCATCAAGGCCGCCCATTGCTCTGAATAGAAGCCTCTTCTCCCCGCTCCCATTATGCGCTTTAACACCGAAGCTCCAGCCTCCCCGCTCGCACAAACACTTTATTTCTTCAGTGTGTGGAAGTCTCAGTCCAAAGGTTTTATCTGTGAGCCAAAGCAGCTAATTAAGTTTGGAGCAGGTGGAGAAAAATGTCAATTTGAACAGTGGCAACACTGTTGGAAAGAACTGAGGCTGCAGTGATGCATAGAGTTTGTCATTAATTCAAGCTTTTTATCTGACTCATTATTTAATATTTCAGTTTAATGCGTTCACACACCTCTGGATGAGGAGTCTCTGCAGAGGTTCTGCTGCTGAACACACTGAGTCAGTGTATCGTGTTCATATCTGGTTCATGTCATTTCAGAAACACATTCATCACCCTTGAGGCTTATCCAGAATGTTTCAGAACTCAATGTGGAATTTGTACATGTTGTGCCAAAGAGGAAGAAACCAGTCAGGAAGATGCATATTTAAATATATTTTCATTACAAAAAGGATCTGAAACAAAGTTTTGTTTTGAAACTCAAATTGCTGTAAGGAGTAACACCAAAATAGAAAATAACCACAAAATACAATGGACATGAAGAGTAAGGTTGAATTTGCTACAATTAGATAAGATATCAACTTACCTTGGAACAAACAGGATAAAATAAACCCCGTGGCTTATCTTATTGGGATGCCAGGTATTGATGTTGGTGTTTCATGTGTCTCAGACACATTGTTTGGCTATTTTTCCATATCAGTTTGGAATATTGATATGGGGACAGCACAGGAGTGCTGGATATAGCCCCGGCTGGAAGGTCTCAGATGATGTGCTGGTGACGTCTGGGTGCCAGACAGACACCACAGGACACCTCGAGAGTCTCTCAGAGGCCATGTGTGGCAGAGCAAAGTGTTTGTCAGGCTCAAGTGCTCCTCGTGCATCTAATGATCTGCAGTGTAGAAAGTCGTCTGGTGTGGGTAAATCCAAACCCCAGGCCTGTGGGGCCGAGTGGCTCTACAGGTCGTCTGCAGTGAATCCCTGCAGCTACATGATGTGTGAATAAACAAGTTCATCCTCTGTCTTGAGTTTAACAAAATACAATCTTAGTCTTAGTCTTTATCCAATGTGTTGATTTAGGGCTGTGCCTTCTGTTGGACTGACGGCCAATCACTTAACCCTAACACGTTTGGATACATGTAAGCATAAAGGCAATGACAGTTACACTGATTAAAGTATCTGTGCAGTGGATGAGAGGACAGTCCGTCACAGTGAGAAGCAATCTAGACACTGACACAGACGCGATTTGAAAGTCATAAATGCATATATTTAAATACGCTCCTAACACCCATACAGGAAGAGGAAGAGCAGGCAGTAATCTGAGAACATTCCTCCACCTGAATGATTTTTAGCTTGGGATGCTGCCTCAGACTGTATTTGTTCCTGAAGTGGGAGGACGTCCTGAACGGCGTCTCGTCATCTGGAGACCAGCTTCGTCTCGCCTGACAAGCGCCTGACCTGCTTTACAGACCGAGGAGGAGGAAGGGCATCTCGTGGGAAGGACGGGAGACGGGAACAGGTGGGAGGGCCAGACGGAGGAAGTGGCAGACAATTACTAGGGCATTGTCTGCCTGGCGTCTGCGCCTCCGTCATCAGCCCGCCGCGCTCCTCACTGGCTGCCCGAGGACCGACGTAGCTCCGCTCACGCACCCCAAGGACTGGATCCAGCCCATCCTGAATCCATGGCGCGCCTCCTCCTCCCTCCCTCCATCGTCTCCGTCTGCCTCACATTCAGTGGAGCAGGTCAGACTCGCCGAGGCGCAGGTTTTATATATAGACACAGCGACCTCATGCTAGCATCCGAGTCGATTCCTAACCGTGGAAATGTCATTCAGGGTGGAGGTTCGGTGTTTTACTCACACCGAAGGTTTATCCGTGTGGGTTTTGAAAGCACAACGAAATGCAAACACTTGTCCAAGGCCATGGAAACGACCACGGGTCTGCGGCTCGTCGCTAACGGCGCAGCTAGCCGCGCTCCTAGCCCGAGTCATGCGGCGTGATGAAGCATGTGGACGCTCACTCACGTCGCTCCCGGTGGTGTCCTGTCATCCCGTCCTGTGAATCAGCACTTGTGGTTTGTTATTCTGGGACAGCACCGAGTGGAAACGTCTGCTAGCGTCTGTCAGCTCCATGGTTTTTGTTTGGAGCTCCAGCGTTAAAGTGTCTCAATGAGACTGTCAATCAGCCGCCGACCGCGGCCTGAGAACACGGTCACTTGATGTGTAGCAGATGTCCGGGACGTCTTTCCACCTCGCTCTCCTCATTCATATTCAGGGTTTTCACCGGAGGCTGACGTCGGCACATTTTCACTTGTAAAAGCATTTAAAGTTTAGCGAATGACTTCAGTCGTCTCAGCTGTGGGAACGACTCGGCAAAACCACGGAGCAGGAAAACATGAACACAGTGCAGCTATTGCTAGCATGAGCTAGCACCACATGCACGCCTACTGTTCTCATGGCTAACTGTTATTGTGTATCAGAATGTATGTTTTAATTAATATAGTCAAGATAAGTGTCAGTGTAGTGTCAGAAGATATGAAGCTACATTAGCATTAGCTTGTTGTTCAGCTTGTTGTTGGTCCTGCTGATTGCATTTGGCTCTAAAGTCATTTATTTAACTCTAAACTCATCCATGAAACTCTGCACTTAGTCATTTAACTAAACTCATTCATTCAATTCTAAACACATGCATTTAACTCTAAACTCATTAATTTCCTTTAAGTCTAATCTCACTCATTTAACTCTAAACTAATGCATCTCACACTTAACTTGTGTCTACCCTGAAAATTATTAATTTTCTAACATCCGGGTTTTATTGAAGTGCTGTGGCTTTAATTTCTCTTTATTTTAATTCCAGCAGGCCGCTCTTTATTATGTAATATATTCTGATCAAAATATGGCACTTGAGGGGATAAAAAAATAAAAGTTTGTAATGTTTATTTGGGATTATTGTTGAACTTCATTTGCAAAACTAGAATTAAATTAGAGATAAATAAATCAGTATACAATATTCAGAACTTCAATTATCTGTGTTTGTTTTAAGTCATATAACTAGAATATTAAAATTGTAAAAAAAATTCTGAATATGGTTGATTATCTAGATTGCAGGAAAACATGGAACTGGAAGGATGAAACAAAGTGAATCATTATTACTGTTACTCCAAACAGATTCGTGTGAGATAGCTGATATGAACCTTATCCATCATATTTTACCAGCAAACTATGAAAATATAGCAGAAAATTGAAAGTAATTCAGTTGTTCAAAGATTTTTTTTTTACACCAGCCAGGGAGAATCAAAATGAAATCGTGGGTGACTTTTTATCAGTCCCTTAAATGTTACATTTTGTCATTCAGAAATTATAAATGTTTTATGCATAGTCCAGCATTTAGGCTGACTCCAGCAGTGAATAATGGTTTTATTTTCTGGAAAATATTTAAAAACGTAGCCCGAGCATCACATGATACATGATCAGATTCTGTAATGGACATAAAATGTGACTTAATGAGACTTTCAATGGGTCAGAAATGGCTCCATAATGGAGTAAATATTCAGTCTGAACCTCCAGAAAACAAACCACAGCCTGAGGATTGAACCGATGCCACTACAGTCTCAGAGATCCAAACTTCGGCAACAGCGTTCGGTATAATTACAAATAATTGGAAGTAACTGCAGCCTGGGGGAGGATTTAAAAATGAGATGTCTGCATGTAAAGGAGGAGGATTTTGATTGGCTAATAAAAGCAGGAAAAACATGAGCTAGTCGGATGTAAATGAAACAGAGTCACAGATTTGAGCGTTTTTGAGAAGTTCCACCTCATCAGCTGTTTCTGCACCATTGTCAGGTGCATTGACTCCTGAAAAGCTACGTCAGGTTTACGTTTTCACTTGAAAATGTCACGTCAAGAGTCAGGGATCCGCCATCGCAGCTTTTCTACAGGTATGAGGAGCAGAGCGCAGTGTGTGGAGTCTTTATGGCTCCTTATCTTACTTGCGATCCCTGATGTTTGGTCCTCCGGCTGCGGCTTCGTCCTCAGCGTGACTCCAGCTGCTTTGGAAGCCGTCAGACGGCCTTTAATCACCTGCAGCTTTGCGTTCGTCTGCTGTTTCCTCCCGCCGTCCCGGACGAAGCCCAGAGCCGGCTGAAGGCGGGACGTCACGTGGACGTGTCCACGCAGGCTTCCTCTCGCCGGCCGCCCATTCAGGCTCTGCCTAATTGGTTGCAAATGCCTTTCGGGACGAGCCAGTGATGACCGTGAGGAGTGTGTATACACAGGGCTCGTGTTCTTTAGAGCCCCGCTCCCCTGCCATTGATTTGTCTCCTGGCATTTGTTATGTTTTCCCCTCTTTTAAACCAACACATGCGGCTCAATTGAAGCCGCTTGGCGAGCGCCGAGCTTTTTGAAGCGGGGCTCTGGTTACGATCCGCACCGGCTCGCCCGACGCCACGGGACCGTATTAATGGTCTCATCTGATCCCAGCGATGCCGGAGAGCAGGGCCCTGCCTGATTTCCTTCTGGTAAACACGTCTGCGGCGCTCCGTGGCGCACGGCACGCCATCGATCTGGCCTTGTCCGATCGGGAAGGGCGCGCTCGCCGCCGTCTCGTCTTGTCTGATGCCTGCAGCTCTGCTGGCTGCGCTTTGGTGTTTTCTTGAGGAAATCCATGTATCTGCGCAGCGTCCAGGTCTGGTTTGTGTTCGTGAGCAGGATGTGTGTGTGTGTGTGTGTGTGTGTGTGTGTGTTGTGTGTTCACCTTTCGAAACCTGACAGCTGTTTCCTCCACTTTCTGAGAAAGCCAGCCGTCCAGAGCGTGGCCTCATGCTGGGCTCCCTGTCATTTGGAGCGGCGGCAGGCGGTGATTCATTCATCGACACGCCGTCCATGTTTCCGTCCATTATCCTGATTGCGGCGCTGCGGCCCGGTGACGGCGTGCTGGAGCGCCGCGCCGTCCGGTCCAGCTTCAGGCTGCTTGTTCAGAGCTCATGTTGCGTCCATAGTTTTGAAATGTTCTGACTGATTCTGCTTCGAAATCTCTGACATTGCATCAATGAAAAACTAGGGCCAGACTTACTTCCTAACAGCCAATCAGCTGCTGCCTGAGCGTTTTCACGAACACCGCAGTGAGTTTGATTGATATTCCGACCTGTTTTCAGACATTTTAATAAAAAGACGTGTTTCTCTTCCAGACATGGACGAATGTGAGAACGACTACAACGGCGGCTGCGTCCACGAATGCATCAACATCCCAGGAAACTACCGGTGTACCTGCTACGACGGCTTCATGCTGGCCCACGACGGACACAACTGCCTGGGTACGAGCGGCTTCTTTTCATACAGATTAACAGTGTGTGTGTGTGTGTGTGTGTGTGTGTGTGTGTGTGTGTGTGTGTGTGTGTTCCTGGCAAGATCCAGACCCTTTACACCAGTTTATATAGAAACATAGAGCAGCTCACGAACGTCTTGTTTACTTTTATGTTGTGAAATATGTTGGAAAATGCCTCTCGGCCCTTCAGGTCAGCTCAGTTCAGCTCGCTCCTCTGATATATTCGACTGAGATGAACTTGAAACACTTCCAGTTTATTTAAATCATGCTAAGTTAAAGTCTGTTTCCGCTCTGTGTTCGTGTGGACGGAGTGTTTTTCCCGTTGAGCTCTGCTGATTCTCCACCGCGAGCGTCTTCAGCTCCATGTTTCATGGAAAACATTCAGGAACCTGAGCTCCACTCATTTTGATTTTCCTGAACTTCTCCTCACGTCTTTGACGAGGCAAGAAACTTGAAGGAAGTCCTGAATCGTCCCTGAATGTTTTTGTATTTAAACTTGATTCAAGCTTACTTTAATAAAATTATGTAAAACACCTTCTAATTCAAAATGTCAGAGCTTTTCTGAGCTTGTTTTAACTTTAATCCTCCAATAAACTAAACTTTGTAATGAAGGACACATCTGGAAACAGATCCACGTAAACAGCTTGAGCTGATAGGAAATTAATTCAAAGGAAAACATCACAATTTAACTTTAAAGCTCTTTAATCAGTTCAATAAGAATAATCACAGCATAAACTGAGTCCAAAGAAACTGATTCGGAACAGAAGAAAAGCTTCAGAAGAAGGAAAAAAAAACATTTTTTTACAGAAAAGTGAGAAAGTCAAATAGCATTTCTCTCTCAACAGAGTTTTAATCTCTATTTTAAACATCCAGAATTGGTTCCTTTAGCTGTCTTAGTGAACTGACATTCTCCACTGCTTCACTCTTCAAAATAAATGAATCTTATTTAATGGAACTCAGATGCACCTCAGATGATCTGAGATGTTTGTATCAGAGGACTGGACCGATGGAAATGTTTCCACATGGCCGACATTTAAGCTGCTATCAAAGGGTTTTTTAAACAGATCAGCCGTTTTAGGAGCAACAAATTTAAGGTCAAGGATTCAACTGTCATCTATTCAGAATGCTAACATGATCCCCGATCGGCTGATCGAGTCCAGTGCAGCAGCTCCAGACTCTTGAATTAAACAAAATAAAACCGAACTTTGATCAATAATGATAGATAAGGTAGATGGATAATGTTTCGAAACGTTTATTTCAAGGTTTTCCCCCAAAAGTGCCACTGTTTGAACTAAAGCATGGCCCAGAAGTAGAAGAAGTCTGGACAGCGGAGTCCCAGGTCTGTAGCGAGTCCTGTCTAAAGAACTTTAAACTAGAACTTTAAAGAACCACTTCATCTTGAGAACAACTTGTTCTACCAGCTGCTCTGCTCATGATGGCTTAAATACAAAGTGGTGATGAATCAACAGCTTATAGACCTGCTACTGATACAGAACCCGAACCAAATTAAATGACTCTTCATATGCTGGCGGTGGTTTAGACCAGTTCTGGTCCAGGTTTCTCAGTCCGACGTTGCGTTGTAGTTTTGGAAAGCGGACTGTCTGTGATCTCTGGATCACAACACCCGCGTTCAGCCGCCATGGGGTGAGATAAGCCGAAGCTATACCAGTAGAAATGACTGAGTGAGGAGTGACGGGTGAAGCCGGCCCGTGCAGATCCCTCCTGGATCCAGATCCCTCCTGGATCCAGATCACCTCCTGGATCCAGATCACCTCCTGCTGGACGGTCGCTGCCTCCTCCGGGAGTTCGGTCTGGACGGGTTTCAGCGGGACAAAGCGTCTGCACTCGCTGACAAATGTGTGTGTTGATGCTTGAGATTGTGGGAGGGGTCTTCAGATGGGGGGGCCTCGGCGGGGATCCGGATCTGTTCTCGGAGTGTGAATCTGTCACTACCGCCCAGCGTCTGAGTGTTCAGCCTCCGTCTGATTCAGCACATGCTGGTGACGAGATACATCTGTCTGTGTGCTTAAGAGTGTGTGTGTGTGTGTGTGTGTGTGTGTGTGTGTGTGTGTGTGTGTGTGTGTGTGTGTGAAGCCTGCTGGCTCAGGCTTGCGTTTCTCGGAGTCCCTCTGTCATCGTTTGGAGGGCTTCCACGCTCTGCGCTGCGCTCTGCGGCCGGGGTTGAAGAGTTCTCCTGGAGATCTCTGCGGCGCCCGGTTCCTGACAGATCCGGCCCGCTTCGCGCCGCCGCGGCGTTATTGACTCGCCGTCGGCCAGACTAATGTTTTTTCTGCCCCGTGCGGCGCGTATCTCTGCTCGCCTCGTCCGTCCTCCGGCCGCTGACGGACGGGAAGCCAAATGCGAAGCGTCGCTCTGGACGCCCGGGCGTCTCCGCCAGATGTGTTCTGGCAGCCGCTAAGTGCCGTAGCTTGTTCTTTGAACCTTTTGGAGAGGCCGAGTGAAAGACTGAGCGCTAATCGCGGCGGAGCGGCCGCTGAGTTGCGGATCCAGCTCGCAGGATCGGCTCCCCGACAGCTGATGTAAAGCAGAGGGGAAGACGCCCTGCCGTCACCACCCAAGATTCCCTTCGCGCTCACGCACGGCCAGAGATGCTGGAGTTCACCGCCTCCGCTCTGCTTCTCCCCGGCTCCCGGACTCAAACCGTTTCATCTTCCAGGATGAGGATCTCTGGGCTCCACGGCGCCACCAGGAGCGTTCCCGGTTCATGGCTTTGTCCTCAGTGGAGCCTCAGTCCTGAGGTCTCCTTGTGTTCTGTTCCACATATCCTTTTGAAGAATGCGTGAACTCTCGCCGCCTCCGATGAGCCGTTTCGTAACGTCTCGGCGGCCTCGGGAGTCTGCGGCCGTTCCCGTCCTCTGCATCCTTCATCAGAGCGCCTCGCTCGCCGGCCGCTGATTTGAAGAATGCAGACACGAGGCCAGCGAGCGAGGAGCTTTTCAACGGCAGAACTCATCACTTTCAGACATGTTCAAACACGCTTTAACCCAATTCAAACATTAGCTTAAAGTTACATAATGTAATCCTACCCGAGCCCAGACATTTCCTGCTTCAATTTGCAGAAATGAGCCCGTGTGTTTTTCCTCTGGAGCTCAACAAAGCATTTTGTACTCAAACGATGTTGTTCTGGATTACTGGAGCCACTCCTCTCAAAGCAGGGATTTACTAAACAAAAAGACACTTTTCGCAGTAACTGTTACCCTGCAGACGAGTTTCTGTCCAGACACATGAAAACAAAGTTCACCCTGCCTACTGCGAAACATGGCGGAGGCACCATCATGCTGTCAGGCTGCTCTGCTGCTCCTGCTACTGGAGGTGTTCAGACCATCCACACATTTTGTAAAGAATTAACTTTGGTTTGTGTTTTAAGTTGAAGCTGAACCAACGTTTTCAAACAGTGACCAAGAAATGCATCGCTGTGGAAGAGTGTCGGAAGAAAAGCTTCTTCTGTGGACAGAAGAGACATTTTAAGGTTATTTGTTCTGCCAAAGACTGTAGATAACTTTGTATTGAGAACATTTATCTTTACAATGTACAGAAAAAACACAGATTTAATCATTTTCTCATCAGAATTGGACTCATCTGTTATACAGTTAGTTAAAAAAAGGCAAAAAACACTTCAGACTGGATCGAGACGACCCTGCCGTCCGTCAGATCAGGACTCTTTTGGCCATTTTCTTCTGTGAGCGATGTGTTTCATCACTGCTTCCATCTCTGAGAAGTAATGTGGAAAAAAAACATCTGAAGAGTTCTAGAAGAATTCAGCTGAAGGTCAGCACGTCACAGGAACACCAGGCAGTTCTGTGTTCCACCAGCCGTCTGAAACTCTTGCGGCTGTTTCAGTGAAACAACCAAAGCCCGGGTTGTAGATCCCGGTTCTCGCTCCAGCTCTAACCAGGTGGAGAACGGTCCAGACCTGCGGTCACCACATGCGTCTGGACGGCCAGTTGGCCCAAACCGAGGCGCTCCCGGAGCGGGACGGCGTGTTCTTTCCCTGTGACTGATTACACCGTTTGCTCTCAGCATTTACCACAACGAACAACACAAACAGGATAGTCACATTTTATTAAACCATTTATTTTATTTCATTCCCATTGGAACACACACAACATGACACAAGATATTTCAAAACTGAAGAATGAGACTTTCGATCACTGGTGCATAATGATCTCAACAGTCATGAGTAGATATTTATTGAATTTTATCCTCTATTAGCTTTTACATGGAGTTAAAATTAGAATAAAAAGAGGCTTGAATTGATTTTGTTGGCTTTATCAAGCATATCCTAACATGTCGGTTGGATCCTGGCAGAGTTCCCATGTGGGAAAGTCCCACTTCCGGCTGACAGCCAGCATGTGCTAATCCCTCGATAACCTGCAGAATAAATAAGAAATGAGGCTGTCATCACCTGCAGTCCCACACACAGAGGAAATCCAGGTGGGAGGTCAGCAGCGTGCACGCCACACTGGATCCACTGGAGCTTTTCAAAGATTGCAAATGGGGTTTTTCTCTATTTGTGTTTTATTTCAGCACCAGTGTCACTTTATTTAACAGGAGTATGAGCGTAAAACACCGAGAGTGCCGACGCTGCGTGTCTTTCAGGATGCAGTTGTTGCGTTTGCCAAAATAAAATGTCTGACTTTAGCCTATTTCCACGACATGACTGAAAACTGGAACAAATTGGAAAGTGAGCAGACTTACGAAGCCTGTAGAGTTTTAGCTTTTTAGAGCTTCCTGTGTGATTCAGTCACGGATGGAAACATGAGTGTTGAGTTCAGCAGCCCAGACGACTCTGCAGTGAAACGACAGATCGATAATACAGGACTGGATCGATCAGCACAGGCTCAGGGCATCGTGAATCAGCTCCGTCCTGCTGCTCCGCCGCCGCTGTGGAGAGCTCTCGGATTTCTGGAGGTTCCTCCATTTTCCCACCGACTGCTTTCCTGTCTGTGGTTTGAATTGTTTGTGAACGACATGTTTTTCATTAGTGTGACAAACAGGCTTCAAAGAGGGACCAAACAAACCGATGTTTTCCTCTTTAAACAACGTGTTTGGAGCAGAAAAACCTTCCACAGTGAAGTCACAATCACAATCTTTACTGCTGCTCAGCCATCAGAGGAGCGTTTTAAATCAGCCCCTGGTGGCCGCCGATGGAACTGCAGTGTGTTGCGTTCCCAGAAAGTGACAGTGTGAAGCTGCTGCTTTCAGGGACGCGACGGCAGCAGCCATAAAGCGAAGCTCGTGGTGAAGAACGGGAGAGATTTTTCCCTGAGAAGCTTCCAGGTTTCCGTGTCGGGGCGGCGGGAAGCCGTCACCGTCATCCCGTCTCGCTGCCGTTGTTTACTTTCTCCCGGCCTTCTGGTTCGCCGTCGTGGTTGACGGGATGCCGCCACATGTCGGTGCGGACGGAGCCTCGTGAGAACTCATCACCTGCTCTTTACGGCCCTGCCAGAGGAAACCAGGACCGACTCGGGGACCGGCTTTACTGGATGTCGACTGGATGCGTGCGTAATGAAGCGCTGCTAATTAAAAGCGGGCTGCTGAGTTCAAACGAGGCAGTAAAGTGTGAAATCAGAGGCAGAATCTGTGTGATTAGAGCCAGCAGAGGCTCCAAGCTGCTGCTTCCTAGTTCCTCTCCTCTTTTGACTCCTTTCTGTCCGATTCCTCAGACCCTACTCTTTCTCTTCTTGGTTTTTTGGTCTTTAGCTCTCAGCTCAGTGAGGATCTCCCTGGTACGAGTCCATGTTGGGGTTTTTGGACTTTTCGTGAAGGGTTTGGGTTTAGGATTTATGAGGGCTAGGGTTTGGTTGGGTTCCTGTTCAGGGGTCTGTCTTAGGGTAAGGGTTTGGCAGGGTTAGGTTACAGTTTGTAGGGTTAGGGTTCAGCAGGGTTAGGCTTCAGGGAACTGTCTTAGTGTTCAGGTTTCGTAGAGTTATCATTAAGTAGAGTTAGTGTCAGGGCTTAGTAGCATTAAGATTTAGTGCGGTCATGGACAGGGTTTATTGGGGTCAAAGTTAAGGCCTAGTAGAACTAGGGTTTTGTAGGGTTAGGGTTCAGCAGGGTTAGGTTACAGTTTGTAGGGTTAGGGTTTGGCAGGGTTACTGTTGAGGGAACTGTATTAGGGGCAGGTACGTTAGGGTTTAGGGTTCGTTGTTAGGGTTCAGGTCAGGGTTTAGGGTCTCATAGGGTTAAGCTTACTGTTTATTAGGGTTGTGCTTAGTAGGGTTAGGGTTCTGTGAGGTCACGGTTTAGTCGGTTTAGGGTCAGGGTTTGGTAGGGTTACTGTTGAGGGAACTGTTTTAGCATCGAGGTTTAGTTCAGTTAGGGTTTAGGGTTCTTTCTTAGGGTTCGGGTCAGAGTTTAGGGTTTTATCGGGTTAAGGTCATAGTTTAGCAGGGTTAGGGGGTCAGGGTTTAGGGTTTAAGGGTTGTGGCTCTCCAGATTCTCTCTACGTCACATCAGGGTCAGTTGTGGTCTTTCCATTATAGAAGCAGACTTGGGATTGGAAGTCCAGAAGGCTCAAATCCAGTGTTCCTAGACTGATCATGACCCTTGACCCCAACCCGGAGCCCCGTACCGTGGCTGCTCCTCGCCAGTGGCCGGAAAAGGAATTCAGTAAACTTATGGAACCATAGTTTACTAAATTCAACAAACACTGACCAGTTGGTTGACCTTCCTGTCTGTAAAACCCGACACACCTCCAGGGTGGAGCGACGTGTTTCCATGGCAACCATACATAACGCCATCGGGATATCAGAATGGCGTGTTTGGAAGTTTTCTGCCCAGCTTTGATCTGTAGCGCGACTGAAGCCCTCTCTGATCACAGCTCACTCGTCTTTCATCTTTTGTTACGTTTTATGTCGGAGGCAGCGAAGTTCACCGGTTTGGCCATTTTTTAAATACTGACCCGAACTAAAGCAGGGCTGTGGACGCAGTGTGAGAACACACCCTGAAACACACAAACTAACTGTGACCCCAACCCCACATGAAAAACCCGGTCAGTATTTCAACCTTTGACCTTAAACTTGTGGATCTACTTTGATTTCTTGAACCATCACTACCACCATTTTCAGCTCTTGGTCTTTTTTTGTTCAGTAATTTAAAATAAATACACGTATTATTTCTTTCTTTGCTTCTTGAAAAACATTTCTTTGAGTTTATCACCTTTTTAACCTCCTCCTTTCACTTTTAAAGCGGTTTGGGCAGCTTTTATGTATCTGAACTGTATTTTATCCAAATTACAAAAGAAACAAGAATTGAATGAAACATCTAATGTCATCTTATCATCTTTATCACATTCAGTGTTGCTAATTTTATTTAAAGCAATGGAAGGTGCACTGTCATTATACATAGAACTTGTAATAATATTTAAAATAATACATTTTGTTTTCATAATACAACACATAAACAGCTTTTTTGATAATCCAGCCACACTGCAGCTCCGGTGATCAATCAGGAAGCTGCTGTCGCTGCATCTTGAATGAAACACATGAACGCAGCAGGAATTCCTCCTCCACGTACAGAAACTGTGATCGGTCTGCTTACGTCCCGCGGTCCAGCCGGACTGCAGTCCAAACATCACAAACCGGCTTTTCAAACAGAAATCGCAGCAGAGTTTGTTTTATTGTGACAAGCGTGAGCGCGGCCGGAGATTTAGAGGAGCGGAGTGTTGCTGGAACCTCTCAGCCTCGATCTGACGAGCGTTCGATCCCAGACCGATGAAATCCAGATGATCCTGAGGTGCTCTCGCTTCTTCAAAGATCGCTCCGAACGGCAGTAAACACAATCACTGTTTATTTGAGGCACAAAGTCTAAAAATCTGCAGCCTCCCACTCCTTCACTTCCTCTCGGTGTTTATGTGAGGAATTCTGGCTGAAGAGGCACGAAACCTGTTTACAGAAGACTTGAAACACACTTAAAATACTTTACCTGTTTAATGTTGCACTGAGACGCTCTGAAGCACAGAGTCAGATCTTTTATTAACTTTGGATTGTGTTTTTAAATGTAGAGAAAGAGTTTAGTTTGTCTCACGGTGTTTTTCCCAGAGTGCATCAGTTCAAATACAAAGGCATCATGTTGAAATCATTTCCTGTTTTTCCAAACATGTTCAGCTTTGTGGAGATATATTTAAGAAAAGTAAACCTTTTCAAGACATTTTTGCCCCTAAAGGAAAGAGAAACATTATTATTTCTGTATTTCCTCAAGTTTCGATTATGTTTATATGAAGCGTCGGCTGAAATGAAGTGGACAGAAATGGGACAAACAATTAAAAATAGAATTAGTTTGAAAATAAATAATTTCATAATATATTGGTAGATAGAGCAGAACCATTTATTTATTTATTTATTTATTTGTTTGTTTGTTTATTTATTTATTTATTTATTTATTTATTTATTTATTTATTTATTTATTTATTTATTTATTTATTGTTTGTTTGTTAGCGTGTAAATAAATAAATAAATAAATCTTTATTTTTCATTAAGGTTTAACATGATTTAAGGATATTTTCTTTGCATGGAAAGTGAACAAGAATGGCACTGTGGCTCATAGAGAAGTCCAGAGGAGAACCAGAACCGCAGAAGAAGTGGTGGAGGTGATTCCTGAACGGAGAGCTTGGCTCTCAGAGCTCCTGCAGATCTATATTCTGATGCTGCTGGGAAGAGAATGAGTTAAATATCCATCTGAAACTAATTTGGCTGTAAATAAGGACACACATCCTGCGCCTGGCATTTCCTCCTCTTTTAATCCCTCTGCTGTTACAAGCATGTCGCTCCTCATGATGTTTTTCTTCCCCGCGGATTAAAAGCCCGCAGCACATCGGTTGTTGATTTCGTAAGGTGCAATTTCATTTCATTTATCTCAGCGGAGTTTCTGTTCAGACCGCTCATTCTAGAAAACAACAACAACAACAAGTGTTTTTTTCCTGATGCGCTCCAGATCATCTCTAAACCTGCACCAAGCTTCCCGGACTCAGTCCGTCTGGACGTTCAGTGGCTTCCTCCGGTCCTCAGCAGTGAGTCTGCTGCTCTGGATGTTTGGAAATGAAATCAACTCGAAAAGAGAGAAAACAGAAAGATTTCTCGTGAAGAGATTCATACAATAAAACAAGACCTGGTCCCTGAGTTCTGAGGGGGGTTCTTCCTCCTGTTAGTCACTGGAATGAACTGAGTTTCAGGTCTGGTCCAGACTCCAGGTTGAGTTCAGGTCAAGTTTCAGGTCTGGCCCAGACCCCAGGTGTAGTTTCAGGTCTGGCCCAGACCCCAGGTCAAGTTTCAGGTCTGGTCCAGACCCCAGGTTGAGTCCAGGTCTAGTTTCAGGTCTGGTCCAGACTCCAGGTTGAGTTCAGGTCTAGTTTCAGGTCTGGTCCAGACCCCAGGTCTAGTTTCAGGTCTGGTCCAGACCCCAGGTTGAGTTTCAGGTCTGGTGCGTCGGGTGAGCCGGGGTTATTTTTAGCCCTCCTCTCGGCGGCGGGTGGCGTTCCGGCGCATTGACTCATGGAGCGCGGCCCGTCAGCGGCCCGTCTGATGCTTTATGCTGACTGTCATCGCCGACTCGCAGGGTAAATCCCGTCCCGAGCTGCCTGGTGACCGTATCAACAGAGCTCTGAGACGCCGACGCGTCGGTCCATTGTCAAGCGGCGGCGCGAGCCCCCTTCCTCACGCCGCCCTTCAACAGCGCTTCAGCCTCAAGTGTCTCATTCAGCAGGAGATTTACAGAGGAGACGACACACACACACTCACACACACACACTCACACACACTCAGATGCAGCGTCTTGGCGTCCATTTGTCAGCGCGGTCCGTCAGCTGTGATGAGTTCACTGACGCCTCTAATTAGAGTCACATGTAGTGCCGTGACTGGACGAAGGACTTGCTCGGAGTCGCTGCTGCTCTTCAGGATTGCAGCCGGAAGACGATCCCTGAGACCAGATCTACGTCCCTATCAAGGGTTTTCACGGACCTCAGGACTCAGTGGCGTTCAAATATGACGAACTTCACGTGAGAAAACAGCGGAATACTGACGTTTCACAGAACCGAACATCTGAACCCTCGGTGTGCGTGAGTCTGCAGGAAGCGGCTCCATCCTCTCCCAGATGCACAATGTCAACAAGTCAGGGTGCTAATTGGTCTAAGATTGCCTAATGGTGCCGTGTTTGGCCGCTCTCTTCCCTTTGATTCGTCCGTATTTATTTGGCTTTGGCGTGGATACAGCTGGGCTCAATGTGTCGACGGCCGGCTGACCCCCGTGAACGTCTGGCGCACTCCCGCCGGTTTATTTTCCTTCCGCCGTGCCCTCTCGGTTTCCCGGCGAGATCTGAGGGGCGGCGGGGAGTCGCGGACCGCAGGACGTCACGCAGAGGGCTGACACGGAGCGGGCGGGACGGGCGCTCGGCGACGTCACGCTCGGCCGGCGCCTAACCACAGCCGTGCGCTCCACGCGTTACTGTTAGTTTGAAGGGACAGAATGAACGGATTCCCTCACCTCCCCTCTGTCCGTCCAGTCCAGAAACGTCTCTGAGCACTCGTCTTTGGTCTCATCCTTCAGCTTCTTGTAGTTTGACTCCAGGCTCGTGGTCTTGGTCTGAATAGAAGTTGGCAGAGCCGTTGTCGCTGCACCCAGTGAAAAAGCTTCCATTACAGCAGGGATCTGCAGCATTTCACAATAAAAGAGACCTTATTGTGACTTTCTTTCAAATCAGTTTTACCTGGAGCCTCGAAGTCTCGTACACATAAACCTCTTTTTTTCCAGCATTTTTTTAAGAAAATAAACTATGTTTGTTTTTTTGTTTTTTTAAATCAACTTCGGCTCTTTTTAAAGCAGTTTTGTTTTGTTTTTTAACTCCTTAAATTATTTTTTTCTAAAGAGATTCTAGTCATTCTTTTTTTTGTTTCCATATATTTTTTATTATTTTTTTTTTGTTTGTTTTTTTTAGTATTATTTCTCCCTTTAGCTAATGTGGCTTTTTAAAATCTTTTTTGAACCAAAACACCTTTTGAGACCTTTTGAGAATGAATTTAAAATGATCTGATATGTTTCCATTGTGAAAGTTTTTTGTGAAAGTGAAAGTTTGTGAACCGATATGTTGCCCCGGTCTTTCAGTCCTTCACGACTTCCACATTTTGTCTTTCGCCTTCCGCTGAAGGTCAACCGAGCTTTCTGAGAAACAGCCGATCGCTGTGTTTATGTCTTCGATGTAAACTGGTTTGAATATTCAGAGCGAGCTGCTGATTACTGAGCAACGGTTCAAAACTCCTGCCTGGAAACGGAAGTTAAATGAGAAGACGGCGCCGCATGGCCTGAGAGGAACGCCGTCCTGGTCTGACAGACTGTGAACATGATGGAGGGTGAACTCGTCCTTTATTGCATTATGAATGGTTTTGTTGAAACGGTTCTGGAAGGAGCCGCCGGTGTCCTCCGCTGGATCGCAGCGCCGGGGAGATAGATGAAGACAAACAGCCGGAGCAGAGTTTGTTTTGGGATAATTCCATGTGAAATACAGCGAGCAGTCATGCAAACCGGTGCGCTCAGAGCCAGAGCTCATCCACAACCTTTCTGAAGGTTTCTAAAGCTCCCGCCGTCCAGGGACTTTTCAGGGAATTAAATAAAATCACCCTGAAACTATATTTAGAGGCTGGTGTCAGCGGTGGAAGTGTTTTGTTTCCCCTTTGAGCCTCTCAGACTCGCCCTTCAGCGTCCTTCTCTCCTGCATGAAACACATCCTCGCTGTGTCTAAACAACATTTTACACAAGTTTACACAAGCCGGAGCGAGGCGGGCTGCTGGGCTCCAGTTGAAGCTTACAAAACGGCCCTCGGCCTTTTGTTTATACCCGAACGCCGGCGGCGATCGGCCGGACGGGGAGAGATCCGCGTCCCTCCTTCCATCGCTCTTATTAATGACATCTGCTGAGCGCTCAGCTGTGAGGAAGTGCAACGAAAACAAAGCTCGGAGTTCAGGTCGCTGTGACCTCCAGACGTCTTTCCATTCCCTCGAGCCGGCTCATCTGGGCGCCGACGTTCTCGTCTGTTCTGAGGTTAGACAACTCATCGTGAACAGCCTCCTCCCTCTCAGGGCTCTTAAAGGCTCCGCCCACTTCTCAGGGGTTTAACGAGCCCACCACCGCTTTCTGAACGTAGAGACGGAGAAGGTAGACCCGGCGCCGCGCTGCCGCGCAGTTTGCTCTCATTACACCAGAAAGCCGTTGAAGTTTTTGGGAAATGGTCAAAAACTCAGTTTGATATTTTCATATTTCGGTTTCTCTAACCTCTCTGCACCGGCGGCTGAGTCAACCTCTGCAGCTGAATGCAAAGTCACCGCGGTGTGCACGTGTGCGCGCACGCAGAGGGTGAGCCCGGTTTGATCCCCGTTAAAGTCAGTGGAGGGTGTTACGCGTTTCCACTTCACTTCAGCCCCATCAAAACGCCCCATTGGAAATTTACTGGGCTTTCAGCGGCACAGTGGGGCCCTTTAAACACACACACACACACACACACACACACACTCACACACACTCACACACACAGGAACGAAGCCTCGTCCCCGCGCTGTGCCAGCAGTCGGGTTCAGTCCCCCCACTGCGCCCGGGTCGGACCGCCGCTCCTCACATTCCTGACTCAGTCGTCGGACGCTTCGCTGTGTTTCTTTACGCCTCCTGACTCGCTGCCTTCTCGTCTCCTGTCCCTCTCCTCACCCCGTCCTGTGTCTCTGCCTCTCGACAGATGTGGACGAGTGTGTGGACAACAACGGCGGCTGCCAGCAGGTGTGTGTGAACACCATGGGGAGCTACGAGTGTCAGTGCACGGACGGCTTCTTCCTCAGTGACAACCAGCACACCTGCATCCACCGCTCGGACGGTAAGGACGGGACGCAGGACGCCCGCCGTGTCCCCAGATCCACCAAGTCCCCTGAACTGGATCCAAAACACAAAGTGTCAAACCTTCATGTAGGTCACGTTTAAGGTGAACTTTCTTATCCCAAAGGAGGACTTTGTGGGTCAGCCAGCAGTAAAACATACACAAAAGAAAGCACCGCTCATACTGAACACACTCTGACACATCACTGAACAGACCAATGACTTCCTGTTCCTGTTTGATCTTCTCCTTGGTAAACTGAACTGAGCGTTTTTCAAGTCTGGTATGTACTGTAGCTTTAAACTTTAAACTTGTAGAGTCGGAAATGTGCACTTTTACAGCGTCTTTTTACCTCAGTGCCCAGACGGTTTTTGGTTCTGAGTGTGACTGAACCAACAGACAAAGGAAACGACAAACAGTTCACAAGACTTAAATCCATGTATGTCCACCAGAAGTGTTTTCTCACATGTATCGATGTCCAGGAAGTGACAGATCGATCTGCTTTTCATGACATGTGATTTCTTAGAAACCAAACAGGAAGATGGCAGCCAGAAAGGGTTTTCTGCTTTCTGTCCTTTTCCCATGGTGTATATGAACACAGTCTTCTGGCTCTGTTACCCAGAATGCAATCTGTATAAGTCTGCTGCACATAATTAATCAACCAAAAACATTATGTTAGCCTGTCAATTGTTGTCAGTCAAAAAAAAAATTGTTCAGTTTCAATCGAAATCTATCCTCAAATTTGAGTTATCGAACCGACTGACTGACCAGTCAATCAACCAACCAATCAACCGACCAATTAACCAACTAACCAACCAACTGACTGACTGACAGACCAATTAATCAACCAACCAATCTACCAATCTACCGACCAACCAAGGTGTCACCCAATGGACCGAATGACCAATCAACCGAACAATCGACTGACCAACCAATCAATCAACCAACCAATCAACCAATCAACTGATCAACTGTCCAATCAACCAACCAGCTAATCAACCAACCAACCAACAGGCTGTATATATGTACACAGTCTTCTGGCTCTGTAAGTCTGCTACACATAATTAATCAACCGAAAATATTATCTGCTATCCTGCCAATGTTTTAATGTTAATCAAAATCCATCCTCAAATTTGACTTTGAACAACCAACCGACCAATCAATCAATCAGTCAGTCAGTCAACCAACTAACCAACCAACCAACGACATTGTTGAACAGCATCAAATGCTCTAAATGTTGGCGAGAACAAAACACGGTGTATTTCTAGTGGACTTTTATGAAACATTCATTATCCTACAAGTTACTAATGACTAATTATGGATTTTTTTTTTCTTTTGCTGCAACATTTATTTCAGTTTCTGATCACAGGTGTTCATGCTAACAGATTCACAACATGTGATTTGGTTTATAAATGTCTGGGCATATATTCAACTGGCCCGCCATGACTTTCATCAGCAGACTCTATAATGAGATAAGTTGTGTGTTTCACCTCTTCCTAAGTTCTTCCAGTCTCCGACTCTGTTCCTGAGCATCTCTTATGCTGCGTTTTGAGTTGTGGTTGCTGTATTCAGACTGATGTGCTGCAATGCTTCAGTGTGTTTGATGACTTCCTCCACCAGCTCTCCCAGCTGTGCGTCTTGTGCTCCTTTCTGCCTGGAATCCTCTGGTTTGCGTCTTTCATCCATCATGCTGCTGGTTTTAGTTGATGACGTGCTAAACGCACTCAGGCTGACAGAGCGGTCTATTTATGTGACAATGAGATGAAGCCCAGTGAATCAAACCCCGAGTGTGTGAGGCACTGACATCCCACGCCTGCCTCGGTCAGCCACCCTCCACACACACACAGTGGCACTGACACACACTGGGTGTGATATGTGACCTGCGACATGTCTGGCATCCTTTTCATGTCCAGCTGGGCCTCTTGAAAAGCTTTTGACACCACTTCCCTGGCATCCCCGGCCCATTATTGGTGTCATTTCTAATTTATGAGCTTTGGAGGCGGCGGCGGTCCGGAGGTGAGCCGGGTGAGCGTTCCGCTTCCCACCGCTCGCCGTCACAATGCCGACATGCATGTCGCCCTGAATGGGGACAGTGTAGCGG
The DNA here is from genome assembly GCF_902148845.1 of Salarias fasciatus. Classification (NCBI taxonomy): domain Eukaryota; kingdom Metazoa; phylum Chordata; class Actinopteri; order Blenniiformes; family Blenniidae; genus Salarias; species Salarias fasciatus. Next base: position 17,277,605 of record NC_043761.1, on the reverse strand, counting down.
GCCGGTTCAAAGGCCGGTGGAGAGACAGTCCTCTCTGGAAGATGAAGAGATGAAGACCAGGAGGAGGAGGAGCAGGCCGACTCCTCCATGGCCGCCAGCGTCAGAGGATTCTCTGTGGACACGCTCAGAGAGAGAAGCCAAACAGGCTCAGAAATAGAGCTGTGTTTGCTCACTGGAAACCTCGCAAACCAGCGTGTGAATATCTTTAACCGACCTCCTCCTCTCCTCGCTCTCCTCCGCTCATCCTGAATGGCGAGCGGCGCTCACACAGGTGGAAGCTCATCAGCCGGCGTTTCAGATTTGGAGTATTTTACAACTGAGCCTCTCCACAAATCACACTTTCTGCAATTCTTACCAATAAATAAGGTTCTGAAATCATGAGTAAGGTTCGCAGACGGTGTTGACGCTGAACCGCCGAGCCGACTGTAGCCACCCGCCTCGTCCACACACTCTGCCTCCTGTTCGTCCACGGACAGGAATAGCAGCAGCATCCCAGTGTCCCACAGGAATCTCCTCTGTAACATGTTCTTTCCATCGGCATCAGACTGAGCCTCCTCTCCTTCCTCCAGCCCTCAGATTCACCCTTTCACATTAAGATACCAGCTCTGCGCAGCGTTTGAAGTGAATGAACGCCATGTGGATAATCACCAGCCCACATGTTGCTGTGTGTCACGGTGTTTCACTCCAGTTCATCCATTCACTCTGGTGGTTTTTAGGTTTTATATTATAACAGCGTTGTTGCTATTGAACTATTATGGGTTCATTTTTGACCCCTGGGGTAAAACATACATTCTTTGAGAATCAGAGATTGTTGATTCTCTATAGGTACATTTATAGCATCATGAATAAAAATAAATGGCATTTGCTCCCACAAATACTCACATAACATTTACATTTCATATTTACACATAATGTCATGAAGATAAATCTCAAATATCAATAATAGCAATATGATTGACACACAGAAGCTTCCACAAACTGTAGACTCCAGTAGTTTTGTGAGGCCATTCTCTCCAAACTTTATCTTTAGTGTTGGAATACAAAACAAAACAGTTTTAAAACTCAAAATGTATTTTAGTTCCAATATTGTTAGTGGGAACACTTAGAAAACAGTATCTTCTATTTGAGTTATTTAAATAGCTCATATTTTGAACAGTTGGAGATCATCTCTTTTCCAGGACCTCTTCTGATCTTATGTGGTTAATTTACATTTATAACATCATTTCCGCTGCTCGCCGATATGCAGATGATGAATTACGCTTCGTTAGAGACGAACGTCAAAACACACAACTATCTGAGGTGTGTGTGTGTGTGTGTGTGTGTGTGTGTGTGCGTGTGTGTGTGTGTGTGCTGCATGGCGTATGGGGAGTGTCAGCTCGCGGCTCATTTCTTTCTCGCTGACACTCGCCTGGGGGAAAATAAAGCCTCGTAACAATAGTTTGTTCCATGATGGTTTGTTTCCACTGAGCTTTGCTTCGTCCAGCCAGAACCGAACGTCTGGCCCGGTCCCGAGGAGGGAGATCTGACGGGCCGGCGGTCCCACCCCGGGAGACGGGCCGTTTAAAATACCAGCTCACTTGATTAATTCATGGCTAAAACAAGGAAATGCTGCAACATTTACAAGAATTAAGTTTTTTGTACATGTTTCCACCAATGAATCAATCACTGTTTATTGCTACAGACTTTTCATCCATAAAAACACAATAAATTGCAGCCAGACTGAGGAGTGAAAGCAGACCGAAGAAGATGTACGATACATGAAAACTACAAAAACACAAACACACACTACCCAACACAGAGAAAGACTGCAGAAGATCAATAAGTCTTCAGCTTATATTTGAAATAAAGCCATTCCGAGGTGAAAGAGTGTGACAGTGAACGCTCCGCCATGTTTTCACCATTTATCCACCCAAACACAGCGTCAGGCAGCCGTTAATCCAGCAGAGAAAAACTGAAATATTTCAATTTACAGTCATCATTAACTCCTTCAAACACTGCGGCATGTGTTCGGCAAAGAGAGCGGTGCATTGTGGGAGTTGAGGCGGGGGGTGGGGGGGGGGGGGGGGGGGGGGGGCAAAAAGAGAAAAATAAACAGAGAGAGACAAACACGCTGGATCGGAGCAGCGGTGTTTATTTGGAGCTGTGTGAGGAGAGGAAGCTGGGGCGCGCACACACACACACACACACACACACACACAGAGGAATTCTCACTTTAAACAAACTGAAGCAGGAAGCTGGCCGTGGAGTGGGCTTTTAAATGACAGGCCCGGGGCACGTGGGAACCTTAAGTACAGGCAGCTCCGTCTACCTGACTGTTATCACCATCAATCCTAGACATCATCAAAAGCTGTCACACACACACGCACGCACACACACACACACACACACACACACACACACACACACACACACACACACACACACACACACACGCGCTCGTAGCCCGGAGTGTGACCCTGAATTGTAAAGCTCACATTAACATGTTCGTCATTCAGACTCAATCTGTGTTTAAAGATCCTTAAAGTTCTAGAGTCTATAGGAGTGTGTGTGTCTGCATGTGCGTGTGTGTGTGTATATTTAATTTATACATTCAAATAGTCGTGCTCTTTCTTTTTCTGGACCCAATTTTAACCAAATACAACCAGAAAATATTTCTTGTTTCTCTTTCTTTCCTTACTGTTTTTATGAATATTCACTTATTTGTGATCGTGTTTATTTTATTTATTCGTTCATTAGTTATTTGATAATTTAATATTCTTTTCTGTAATATTCCATTCTGTATGAGGCAACAGTAAAACATTTCTCTGTGATAAATTTAATTTAATTTTCATTCTATTTAACATTTTCTTCTTTCCATCTTTAAAGCTGGTGTCCGGAGTTTCCGTTTGTTTCCAATGTATGAATCATTTTTCAACAGAGCTTAAATGTGTCAGTCTGGTTCGATACTACAATATAATATTAGCATAAAGTAATATAAAAATTTATTTATGGGCCCGCCTTCGTCTCATAGACCCCCATGTTATCCGAAAAAGCGCCGGTCAGCGTCAGCCAATAGAGTTCGAGCTTCCGCATTCTCGTGCTGTCAATCAACATGTGGAGCAGCCAGAGAGCACGGCCGCTCGCCCAGCAGAGGAGAGTTAGCTCTGCAGCAGATATATCCACTGTCTGCTGAACATCCACCGTAAACAGCTCAACATGGAGGATGCTGTAGGACTGGAGGCTCTCATTTTCACCCGACAAATAATTCGCGTGCACAATTAAAGGGGCGTGGCTTGGTCGCTCATGAAAGCAGAGGGAGGGCGGAGCCTCCAGACTTTGGATTGAAAAAAAAAAAACCTCTCTCTTTCAAAACTCCGGACACGAGCTTTAATTTCTTTCCTCTTCAGCTTCCACAGTGCAGACTGATGATCTTCTCATTTTTTGTCATTTTGATTTCCTTGCCCTCAGCTTTTTGCCCCCAACATTGATATAAAGATTTTAAATTCCACTACAGGACAGTGGAAAGCGTTTCTACTGCCTTCCCGTCAGTCTTCGTCAACATGCGGGTTGTGGACGTGGATCTGGCCGTATGGCGGCGTCCTGATGTACACGCTGTCCTCCTGTGAGACCTCCAGCCCCGACCTGCATATTTGACAACAGTTTTCACCTCCTCTCACGTTTCACTTCGATATTCTCAGCCGTGTGTTTTCAGCACATTTCTCCTGGAGAGGCTCTGTGTGGTGAATGAATCAGGTTTCGATGGATCGGTGACAAAGCATTCTGAATTTGAAGAATGTGATTGAAAAACATTTGGATGTTGTTCCCCTGACTCTGCAGTTGTTGCAGTTGGCTCCGGCAGGAGCCCTTCGTGTTGAATTCCTCGGCGGAGACCGTATGAGTGTTTAACTCTCCTGTGGAGACTTAAACTGCAACTCAAAATAGTTTCTTCACCCCTGGTTTTTTTTTCTCTGCTCAGTTTTACGCTATGTGCAGCATCAACACACTGATGACCTTTGCTGTTTGAGCGCCTCCTCCTCACGCTGTGATAAACAAACGGAGCAGACAGCAGAGATGCTTCATCCTGCTCCTAGAGAACTACGAGAGCCCCTCTGTCACAAACAGTCTTTAAACCCCATCAGAACAGCCTCGTTAGAGGTTCCAAACAGGTTCAGAAAAGGCGAGAAGAAAAAGTTAAAATAGGCTCCAGTCTCCAAATGAGTCCAGAACAATCTAACAGGATCAAGACGGGCTTTTGAAAGGATCCAAACAGGCTCAAACAGCTCTAAACTGGATAAAACAGGATCAATCTGGTTCGAAACAGGATAAAGCAGGTTCTAAACCAGATAGAACAGGCTCAATTTGGTTCTAAACAAGATAAAACAGGTTCTAAACAGGATAAAACAGGCTCAATCCGGTTCTAAACAGGATAAAACCGGTTCTAAACAGGATAAAACAGGCTCAATCCAGTTCTAAACAGGATAAAACCGGTTCTAAACAGGATAAAACAGGCTCAATCCGGTTCTAAACAGGATAAATCCGGTTCTAAACAGGATAAAACAGGCTCGATCAGGTTGCAAACAGGATAAAACTGGCTCTTAATAGGCTGTAAATGATTATTGTAATTAAATATGAAGAATTCACTCCCATCAACCAGGACTAAAGCAGCACTAATGCTCCAAAAAAATCCAGGAAGGACTGCTGGGAGAAAATTGACGACTCTGTAAATGTGTAAATTCGTGACATTATACGATATTAATTCAGCAGGTGTTCTAAAACTTATTTTGAAGTTCAGCTCCTCATGGAACAAGTGAAGAACAGGTTCCAAACAGCAAAGGGAAGAAAAGTACTCTGTATCTGTATCCTGTCATTAACTGATTTTCAGACCACGAAATGAGTATCAAGAACTGATCGAAGGATTAAGAGAATCTTAAAAAACAGCTTGGTTTTCTGTATGGTTTCTTCAACTCACTGCCACACAGACGAAAATGACAGTGCCTGTCAAATAACCAGAGACAAAGTCGTGCAAAGCCAGCAGCAAAGTCAACTCTAGAAGTCAAAACAAACTTTTAATCACTAAGTATTGAATTTCATAACTCAGCTGATGGTCTTAGAGACCTTCAGGATTTTGGGCTTTGCAGGTAACAAACAAACTCTGAATTGATACTTTGCTTTGTCATGTGCAAGATATCCATCATCTGATCCATACATCCATCATCTGATCCATCCATCCATCATCTGATCCATACATCCATCATCTGATCCATACATCCATCGTCTGATCCATCCATCCATCATCTGATCCATACATCCATCGTCTGATCCATCCATCCATCATCTGATCCATACATCCATCATCTGATCCATACATCCATCATCTGATCCATCCATCATCTGATCCATACATCATCTGATCCATCCATCCATCATCTGATCCATCCATCCATCATCTGATCCATCCATCCATCATCTGAGCCATACATCATCTGATCCATCATCCATCATCTGATCCATACATCATCTGATCCATCCATCCATCATCTGATCCATACATCATCTGATCCATCCATCCATCATCTGATCCATACATCCATTGTCTGATTCATCCGTCCATCATCTGATCTATCCATCCATCCATCATTTGATCCATCCATCTATAATCTGATCCATCCATCCATTGTATGATCAATTTTTCCATCATCTGATCCATTCGACCACAGTCTGGTGTCCAGCATGTGACTGCAGATCGTGAACCAGCTTGGCTTCTTTGTTACCGTAACTTCTAGTGCCATGTTTGTTCTGTGTTAGCTTAGCTCCTGGTGTGTTTTTTTCTGTGTTAGCTAAACTCCAGTGCAATTCTTTCTGTGTTAGTTTAGCACCTGGTGTATTTTGTTCTATGTTAGCTTAGCTCCTGGTGTGTTTTGTTCTGTATTAGCTTAGCTCTGGTACAGTCAGTTCCATGTTAGCTTTGCTCCAGGTGCCATGTATGTTTCGTGTTAGCTTAGCTCCCGGTGTGGGTTGTTCTGTGTTAGCTTAGCTCCATGTTTATTCTATTATCTTAGCTCCACGTTTGTTCTGTTAGCTTAGCTCCATGTTTGTTCTGTGTTAGCTTAGCTCCATGTTTGTTCTGTTCGCTTAGCTCCATGTTTGTTCTGTTAGCTTAGCTCCATATTTATTCTGTTAGCTTAGCTCCATGTTTGTTGGAGAGCGTTCGATGCTGCTCAGCATCTGTCTCGGCTCTGCTCGAGAGCCCAGAGGCCGAGTGTTTACCTCTGTACGGCCAGCTTTACTGGGGCTAGGGCCTGAGCTTTTCCCTCAAACAACAGCAAATACACACACACACACACACACACACACACACACACACACACACACGGTGCTGAAAGTTGACGAATGCCTCCCTTCCCAGTCACTCTTGCTTCATTTTATAAATACTTTGTTTAAATATTGTCCCAGCGCTGGATTTCACCCTCTTTTCGCTCCTCTGTCTTTCTGAGGTAAATGTGAGTTACTGACATGAAAGTGGAAGGAGGAGTTTACTCCCTCTTCTGAGTTTTGCAGTATTTTTAGCCAGCAGTTTGTCTGTGGTCAGTGGAAATGTTGAATAGGAGGGTTCGGAGTTGACCTAGTGAGGAGCCGCTGCACGGTGGCAACACAGGAAATACGGCGAGTGCACTTTGTAGGTTTAAAACACACACACATACACGCACACACACACACGTGCACTCTCATGTAAGTGGCGTCCCTCAGCCTCATGTTTCCCCAGCCTTTTACAGAAACCTAGCATCTGCCTGGCTTTGTAGCCGTGTGGACGGAGCGTGTTCCCTCGCCGTGGCGTCAGCAGCTGGACTCTGTTAACACGACACACTGCTACACACCGCTGCATCCGTCCCCCTGCCTGCAGACGTCATGGCTGCTGCTCAGAGGACGCCGGCGCCCATGCTGCTTGTGTGTTTTGAGAACCGTGCCTGTGGTTCGAAGGTTGAAGCTCATTAGCTCCACGATAAGAGCATTTGACACGACGACTGGCCGTTTAGCGACGGTCGCCGTCGGCTGCCGACGTAGCTCTACCTCCAGGAACTTGAAGAGACCAATCGGCCTCGTGGACCCTGATGGATTTGACTCGCAGGTTTCATTTCCTGCCCTTCTCACTGCACTCACACATCAGAACCAAAAAAGTGTCCAGAAAAGTGTCAATAAAATCAACCCCCAACAAAACCGATCAGCTTCCTGGTTCCTTGGTAGCCGCCGGCGCGACCATGAGGTGTAGAGGGTTGGGAGGGGCGTCCTGCCTGATCCAGGAGCTGTGGAGTTTCTCTCTAATGCCAGTTTGGTTCTTTAAACCACAGAATCTTGCATTCTGCTTCACACGGTGCCTGTAGAACAGACCATGTAGCATGTTTGTGCTGTTTTAAAGTTGTGAGTGGCGGTTGGATCTGCAGTCTTCAGCGGTCGTATGGGATGGAGCCAGATGCACAGAGAGCGAGCAGGAGGGCGAGGGAGAGACGTGTGTGTGTGTGTGTTGCTTGTTTCCCCTGGTGTTTGACAAAGAGATTGGGGAGGGTTATTAGAAAGGCACAGTCCTTATTTAAAGGAGTTCAATGCAGCCAGTTGAAGAAAAGCTCTCATTGAAATTCATGGCTTAGCACCTATAGCACTCCGGCCTGCAGAGAGCCGCCGCCAGCGGCTGACAGATTTCAATTAAAACCGCATTTACAAGAGATGGATGGAAAAGTGGAAGGAGGGGGATGTTTGAGGAGGTTTTCTTTTTTTTTTTCTTTAAATCCAGTCTGGTGATCTTTCTGCTGCAGGATTTTCTCGTTGGTTTCAGCCTGAAAGTGCAGACTTTTCCGCCTCCCTGCCTGCCACAGGGTTAAGTTTCAGACGTTCCAGGTTCAGGAACTGTGTTTGTCCCGTTTGGGTTCCAGGAGGTATAAAACCACATAAACAAGGCCGGGCGTGTGAGGAAGCGCTGTGTAACAGCTGCTGTCTGCCAGCAGGCTGAATTCTTCCTGTTTGATATGGCAGTTGTGGCTTTGTAAAGGTTTTATTTTGAAAGTCTCCTTTTCAGCGTAGCTCTTTACTGGTGGCTGTGTGTGCGCTGGACTGGATCCTGATACGAGCGCAGATGTTCTGTGATCAAACACATGGAACGTTCTGTGATTGAAGAAGAGTGGGCACGTTGGCGAGCTCAGTATGGGCCAACATTCTATAAACGAAGCCTCGTCGAGTCTTCATTCATAATCTGAAATAACCGTTTGAGTCACCCATGCTCCCTCTTCACACCCTGGAAAAGTCACGAGTCCATCCGTCCACAGACACGGATGGACACGGTGCCAAACCTGCCGGGCTTTTCAAGGTCGAAGGGAGGTCACGTTGTTATTGGCAGAGACGATGATCTGCTGAGAACCCATGATTGAATTATGGGTAAACCCGATACACATTTTCTGCAAAAAGATGATTAAAAGAGCACAGTGTCTTATGTCTTAAGCTCAGCGGTGTTTCTATCAGTCATTTCAAAGTCTTTGAGAAGCCGTGGTGATTTGGTGCACCGTTGGCCGGAGCGGTGAAACGTCTCCGTGTCCCTGGCGAGCGGCTCGGATCGTGAGACTGGCGTTCAGCATCACCTCATTCCTCTTCAGCCGCAGAGGAAGCAGGGAGGAGACCAACGGCGAGGCTCTAAATTATCCGCTCCGGTCCACATTCCTCTCGTCCTCGGCTCTCCGTCTCCGTCTCCGTCTCCGTCTCCGCCGTCCCCTCCGCCCTGCCAGCCAGACCGCCGGGGGCCGGGTCGCAGCGCCGCGAGAGCCGGCTTGTAAAAACACGGGGGTGATATGCTTGGAGCCGGTCTGGACTGGGAGCTCCAGAGAGAGCGGGGACACATGTGGAGAGGCGGATCGAGGAGAAAGACAGACAGAGGGTAATAAAAGAGACAGACGAGAGGAAGACTTCCATCCCGGGGCCGCCGCCGGGCCGTGAAGACCTGCCTGGCTCGCCGTTCTATCTGGACCTGCTGGGCTCCCAGCGAGGAGCTGCGGTAGCGCCGAACCTCCTGACCCCCCAGTCTAAACACCGAGCTGAACCCGGGAGGCGCGGGACGTGACGACCCAGGTCTGGAGGACGGGACGGGCCCAGGACGGGTCCAGAGACGTGGAGGAACCCTGAGCGTGGTGGGAACGTCTCTGACCTGTCAGACTGGAGACGAGGCTGGCGCTCCGGTGTGGAGCCAGCAGAAGCTCTGCTCCTGTGTACGTTGGCCTCACTGAGGTGGAGCTGAGCCACGGCTAAACGAGGATCTGTCTCATATATAACGTTACAGCGCCGAGCGCTCGCATCAGACACAGCCAGGCCCTTAAATTATGAGCCCAACTGCTCGCTGAAGCAGCTCCTCGGAGTTCCAGTTCAGCCGAGACGACAGAAGATGTCCGGTTCTCACCGGCGTCTCCTTCATCGGACTTCTGCTTTACGGGCAGCAGCAGGATGCTGGTGACAAATTACCACCCAGTTTTCTTTGGAGATGGTCCTGCTGCTGTAAATCACTGAAGAAAAAAAAAAAAAAAAAAGTACTGGAAATGTTTGAAACATCCGTACTGGTGCCTGCTCTTTGTGCAGAATACTCTGTTTTTAATGCTTTTATTCTGAAATGCTTGTAGAGTCCCAGTTTTCCCCTTATTTCACCTTTTAAAAGACTCAAAAATAAGAAGCTCAACACAAGTCAGATCAATCTGCTGCCTTTCAGATAAAAGGATCGTGTGTGTGTGTGTGTGTGTGTGTGTGTGTGTGTGTGTGTGTGTGTGTGTGTGTGTGTGTGTGTGTGTGTGTGTGTTTCTGGACGTGGACGTGATCCTCGTCCTCGCCCAGAGGCCCGGCTCCCCGCCGCCGGCTCTGTTTGCTGTTTCAGGCCGGATTGTGCTGAGCGCCGCGCCGCCGTCCGTCTTCTGCCGCTGCCTCCGTTTATTTGACTTCTCCAGGTCTAAATTGATTGAAGAAACTCTGCTAGCTTATGAGTTTGGTTTTCAAACAGGACCAAGGCGTGCTGTGGCCGCCGCTCGCCGGCTCCACGGCTCTGCTAAACACTACCTGCCTCACTTCATGTCAACTCGGCTGCATTGTGTCCATTCTTTCATTCGGTTTTGTCTTTTGTTAATTATGTAAATGCAAAATTTCCTTGCGGGACTGGACTCCTTTGATTTTGGACTTTGATGGAACGGCGCCGCTTGGAGAGCCCGGCGAGAACGGTTCGTTTAAGAATGAAGGTTTTGTTGGTGAGGGGGGCTCTTTAGGGGGAACGGCACCATAATGAAGTACTTGAAGTGCTGTCGGGCCTCGTAAAAGGACATTATTCGCCATGGGGACGGAGAAAAGCCTTTGGAGGGCTTTAGTTCCAGACTAATGCAAATCCTGAGCACTGAAGATGCTAAATAATCACCTCACTTTGCTTCTAGCAGGTCTGCTATATAGAATATATAAGATAAAGTATCTCCACGGGTTCAATGTACTGAAGGTGTTAACGGCACTGCAGCGATAACGAAGCAGGTTTTTATGTTTTTTATGGCTCCATGTTGGAGTCTCTGCATGTTTAAAGTTTCCTGCAGGCATTTTCTGATGCAGGAAAGATGGAAATGACTCCCTTGTTGACGTTTTTCAAACTAAAGGTCTCAGTATCTTTCACAGAGTTTGTAAAAACGAAGATTTCAACTTGTGGTCATCCTTCTGGAAATGACACAGACACGGGATCCGAACCACTTCCTGGTTCACTTTTCACCTCTGTATTTATATGTAGAAGTAGAATAATGCAGTAAATATGGCTGAAGAGCCTTCATGGCTGCTGGATGTAAACTCTGGCAGGAATATCTTCTTTGATTGCGGCGTGATGAGAAACCATCCCCACACTCCCAGCCGAACGTTCCCAGCTCTTCCCAGAGCTCGCTGATGTCTTTGGCCGGGTTCACCCCCCCCCCCCCCCCGGCTCTCCGTCCGCCGCCTCCCTGCTTCCTCTCCGGGCTCCTCTCCCTCTGATGAAGATTTAAACAGTGGCGGGTTTCACATATTATTGCCGCGCTGCACTCTGTAAATCACCGGGAATAGACTGAGACCACACGGAGCTGGCCGGGCTTCGGGAATGAATCGGTGGAGGAGGGTGGAGGAGGGTTGGGGGGGTGGAGAGCCATGCCAGCGCTGACAGGAAGGAGCCTCAGATTGGAGACGTACAGGCTTTCACTTTCCACAGTAAAGATGAATCGGGGCTTCAGGGAGCTTGCAGTAAGCGTGAACGTGGCTTCCAGTAATTAGGAAAGGAAAACACCGGTCTGATGAGAATGGGCCGTTCTGGAGCAGCAGCACCGCCGCCGGGTGACGGGCCTCGGCAGCGTCTCCTGTTCAGACCCAGTCACTGCTCTCCCAGAACACCCTCTTCCACCCGGTCAGAGCTTCAACACAGCGGCCACTGTCCACTGAAAATACTGTCACTGGTTCGAGGCTCGCTCATTTCCTCTCATTTGCTTCAGTCTGACGGATCAGCTGTCTTAAAGTGTATGAGGATGATGGAAGCTGCTTCTTCACTCTTTATATTCATGTATTCACACACAAGATGAGAATCAGAGGGATTATTTCAACACGATGCAAGAATCAAAAGGCATTTTGCTCAATAAAGTAAAAAAATGCATTTTTTTGCTTCATGCTTTTGTACCTGATTACATGGTGGAACCTTATTTTACTTACATAGAACATTTGATTTTACCAGTCTTCTTTTTTCACACGGTTATCTTTACAAATATTGAGAATAAGGCAATAAAATAAAGTCAATGCATTGGTTCTACCCATTTCCGTGACGTTTCATGTGAAGACGGGAAACTTTAGTTGTGTTGTGAGTGTGTGTTCATGCTACGTGCGCGCTGTTGTTGTTTAGAACGTGTTGTTTTCTGCAGTATGTCTGGTTTCTAGACAGAAACGACCAACGCTGCCACCTC
>NC_043761.1:17238160-17255660 GCF_902148845.1 Salarias fasciatus | reverse complement strand
CCTCCTCTCCTCCTCCTCTTCCTCTCCTCCTCCTCCTCCTCCTCTCCTCCTCCTCTCCTCCTCCTCCTCCTCCTCCCTGAACTTTCCGCTGCTTCATGAGCTCCACACCGATACTGATCATTTCCATTGGTGTTGGTTTGTCCTCTGGGATGTGCTCTGGGGAACTGATCATCTGTTTGGGGATTAACACTCTAACAGGGATTATTTGGCGCTTCTCCATCGCTTCTTGCTTCTTGGCTTTGTTTTTTTTTTGTTTTTGTTTTTTTTTTTTGCTCAAACGCCAAGAGGGGCTGAAGGTCTGGTCATTTGGGCTTCTCATTAACCTGCTGCTCACTGTTTGTCCCCTTGTCACTTGTGTTTTAGAGAAAGATGAGGCTGCAATTGAGAGCTCTGAGTTCAATGCCACGTCAGTAGCTGATGTGGACAAGCGGGTGAAACGGCGGCTACTTATGGGTAACTCTTTTCTTCCTCTTTCTATGTGTTGCCATGGCGCTTGTGCTTGTATCCCCCTCCTCCTCGCGACTCCTTCCTTTGTTCCTCCTCGTCCTCCTCTCTCTCGCTGTCTGTTAAAAAGCCAAACTGTAAACCTCTGGTGCCACTTTGTCCCGTTCTGCTGGACCCTGGCGAAGGCCTGAACCACCCGGCTGTCTCTCAGAAATAACAAACCCCTTCTACCTAACTCCACCTGCCCAGACTCTCGATGGCTCAAAGGTTTTTTATTTTATTTTATTTTATTTTCAGTGACTAACATCCACCTCAATCCCAGTGTCTCCCTCGTTTTTTGGAAAACCTCAGAAACAAATCCCCCGCAACACGTCTCAGACTGAAAATCCCCGATCCCTAAACGAGCGTACCCTAAACGGCTTGCCTCCTCGCAGTGTGTTCCTGAAGAGGCAGTGGAAAGATTGAAAGGTGCAAACTGGGAAACTTTCTTCATCAGAAATATCAAAAACTTTAATGCATCAAACTCGAAATACCAGTAAATCATCACAATATCTGAGGAGAACCTGGGGTCTCTCTGATCGTGCATCTCCTTCTCCTACAATGTTCCTTTCGTGGCGTGTTTGAACAGGAAAATGAAAAAACCTGGGATCAGTTTCATTCCTGGGCCTGCTGACCTGCTCAGTTCACTCGGTTTCTGCCTTCAAGCTGGACTTTGGTTCTTTTACTGTCTTAAACACAGGAAGTGTGTGGAGAGCAGGAAAACACCAGTCCACCTCACCTCTCTTCTTCCAGGCCTCCTCTCCATCTGTTTTGATTTTTTTCTGATTTCTTGATTTCTGATCCAGTGAACGTTCCTCTTCTCCTTCAGCGCAGAACACCACCACCTCCTCCTCCTTTTCCTCCTCCTCCTCCTCCTCCTCTTCCTCCTCCTCTTCCTCCTCCTCCTCCTCCTCCTCGGTGCAGAAACACCTCTGGAGTCTCCTGCTGTCTCTGACTTCTCAAACTAGGAATGCACAGTATCAACACTGGCTGGTAAACTGAAGAGGAAACAGGATTTTAACCGAAATAAAAACTTCAACCAAACCAAATGGATCACAGATCTCAGAAAAGTTGAACATCATTGGTCAGTCCAATGTTTCTACACCCTGAAAAGCATTTTTTAGAATGGAATCAAACATTGTGGGATACTTTAAAAAAAAACAATCAGCTGGATTGAATATTTGCTTGTTCCTGTTCTTCAGTTCACAGACCAGACAATGTGAACAGATATTGTGCGTCCCTACGTTACACCAGATTTGACTCTGAAACACATTTGCCTCCAGCAGGTTTCTGACAGGAGCGAAGTCGTCGTCTTCCTCCACCTCCTCTAACGCTGCCTTCAGTTTGGGGTTACAGGAAAGCGGCGCCGACAGTTGGATGGAGCGCGTGGCGGCGCTGCTGCTGGGCTGAGAACCTGCGGACACCTCTCAGGAGAAGCAGCTCCCCTCCGCTGCTACGCTGAAAACTATCCCCCCCCCCCACACATTTTCACCTCCAGCCTTGTTTACTGGCTGCAGCTGGAGCGCTGGTGGAGTTGGCTTTAATCGCTCGTCACTCAATAAAAGTGACACGTAGAGCCTGGGAATGCCGAGCACAATCCTCTCTAACTACCGGTAATTACCTGAAGGTGTCCTCGGCTGCAGCCCGCTGCGTTCACTGCTGCAGCCTCGCTGATACGATGGAAAGACGCTGATTTCTACCAGATTAATGAATTATTTTCAGACCAGGCTCAGCCTGAACGTCACCATAGCTTCACAGCAGCAGCGGCCTGCAGTCAGTCTGAAGAGAAACACTCCTGTCCTCCGACTGCTGCTCGCTTTCCCTCTAATAACTCATACAGCATGGACATGTGTTATTAAACCAGGAAAACATCCCATCACAGGGTCAAAGGTCAAAATGACAGGAACAGAAAAGACAAATACAAGAAAAAATTCTGCTGTGTCAGAAAACAAGTTCCAGATACACAGATTTTAATCTGCAGTAAAACCTGGAAATGCCCCTTATCCATCATCCATCAAACCATCCATCATCCATCCATCATCCATCCATCCATCCATCATCCATCCATCATCCATCCATCTATCCATCCATTCATCCATCATCCATCCTTCATCATCCATCCATTCATCCATCATCCATCCATCATCCATCCATCCATCCATCCATCATCCATCCATCATCCATCCATCATCCATCCATCCATCCATCATCCATCCATCTATCCATCCATTCATCCATCATCCATCCATCCATCCATCCATCATCCATCCATCATCCATCCATCCATCCATCCATCCATCATCCATCCATCATTCATCCATCCATCCATCCATCCATCCATCCATCCATCCATCCATCCATTCATCCATCATCCATCCTTCATCATCCATCCATTCATCCATCATCCATCAAACCATCCATCATCCATCCATCCATCCATCCATCCATTCATCCATCATCATCCATCCATTCATCCATCATCCATCCATCCATCATCCATCCATCCATCCATCCATTCATCATCCATCCATCCATCAGCCATCCATCCATCCATCCATCCATCCACCCATCATCCATCCATCATCCATCCATCCATCACCCATCCATCCATCCTTTCATCCATCATCCATCCTTCATCATCCATCCATTCTTCCATCATCCATCATCCATCCATCATCCATTCATCCATCCATCCATCCGTCCATTCATCCATCATCCATCCATCATCATCCATCCATTCATCCATCACCCATCATCCATCCATCATCCATCCATCCATCAATCCATCCATCCATCCGTCCATTCATCCATCAATTGTCCATTCCGCCATCAATTCATCATCAATCAATCCCTCCAAACATTCTCCATCCATCCATCCGTACATTTGTCCATCCATCTATCGATCCATCTCATCCATCCATCCATCTATCCGTTAATCCACCCATCCACCCATCCATCCACACACTGAACAATCCATCCATCCATCCTTCATCCATCATCCATCCATCCATCCATCATCCATCCATCATCCATCCATCCATCCATCATCCATCCATCATCCATCCATCTATCCATCCATTCATCCATCATCCATCCTTCATCATCCATCCATTCATCCATCATCCATCCATCATCCATCCATCCATACATCCATCATCCATCCATCATCCATCCATCCATCCATCCATCATCCATCCATCATTCATCCATCCATCCATCCATCCATCCATCCATTCATCCATCACCCATCATCCATCCATCATCCATCCATCCATCAATCCATCCATCCATCCGTCCATTCATCCATCAATTGTCCATTCCGCCATCAATTCATCATCAATCAATCCCTCCAAACATTCTCCATCCATCCATCCGTACATTTGTCCATCCATCTATCGATCCATCTCATCCATCCATCCATCTATCCGTTAATCCACCCATCCACCCATCCATCCACACACTGAACAATCCATCCATCCATCCTTCATCCATCATCCATCCATCCATCCATCATCCATCCATCATCCATCCATCCATCCATCATCCATCCATCATCCATCCATCTATCCATCCATTCATCCATCATCCATCCTTCATCATCCATCCATTCATCCATCATCCATCCATCATCCATCCATCCATACATCCATCATCCATCCATCATCCATCCATCCATCCATCCATCATCCATCCATCATTCATCCATCCATCCATCCATCCATCCATCCATCCATCCATTCATCCATCATCCATCCTTCATCATCCATCCATTCATCCATCATCCATCATCCATCCATCATCCATCCATCCATCCATCCATCCATTCATCCATCATCATCCATCCATTCATCCATCATCCATCCATCCATCATCCATCCATCCATCCATCCATTCATCATCCATCCATCCATCAGCCATCCATCCATCCATCCATCCATCCACCCATCATCCATCCATCATCCATCCATCCATCACCCATCCATCCATCCTTTCATCCATCATCCATCCTTCATCATCCATCCATTCTTCCATCATCCATCATCCATCCATCATCCATTCATCCATCCATCCATCCGTCCATTCATCCATCATCCATCCATCATCATCCATCCATTCATCCATCACCCATCATCCATCCATCATCCATCCATCCATCCATCCATCCATCCATCAATCCATCCATCCATCCGTCCATTCATCCATCAATTGTCCATTCCGCCATCAATTCATCATCAATCAATCCCTCCAAACATTCTCCATCCATCCATCCGTACATTTGTCCATCCATCTATCGATCCATCTCATCCATCCATCCATCTATCCGTTAATCCACCCATCCACCCATCCATCCACACACTGAACAATCCATCCATCCATCCTTCATCCATCATCCATCCATCCATCCATCATCCATCCATCATCCATCCATCCATCCATCATCCATCCATCATCCATCCATCTATCCATCCATTCATCCATCATCCATCCTTCATCATCCATCCATTCATCCATCATCCATCCATCATCCATCCATCCATACATCCATCATCCATCCATCATCCATCCATCCATCCATCCATCATCCATCCATCATTCATCCATCCATCCATCCATCCATCCATCCATCCATCCATTCATCCATCATCCATCCTTCATCATCCATCCATTCATCCATCATCCATCATCCATCCATCATCCATCCATCCATCCATCCATCCATTCATCCATCATCATCCATCCATTCATCCATCATCCATCCATCCATCATCCATCCATCCATCCATCCATTCATCATCCATCCATCCATCAGCCATCCATCCATCCATCCATCCATCCACCCATCATCCATCCATCATCCATCCATCCATCACCCATCCATCCATCCTTTCATCCATCATCCATCCTTCATCATCCATCCATTCTTCCATCATCCATCATCCATCCATCATCCATTCATCCATCCATCCATCCGTCCATTCATCCATCATCCATCCATCATCATCCATCCATTCATCCATCACCCATCATCCATCCATCATCCATCCATCCATCCATCCATCCATCCATCAATCCATCCATCCATCCGTCCATTCATCCATCAATTGTCCATTCCGCCATCAATTCATCATCAATCAATCCCTCCAAACATTCTCCATCCATCCATCCGTACATTTGTCCATCCATCTATCGATCCATCTCATCCATCCATCCATCTATCCGTTAATCCACCCATCCACCCATCCATCCACACACTGAACAATCCATCCATCCATCCTTCATCCATCATCCATCCATCCATCCATCCATCCATCCATCCATCCATCCATCCAGTCATCCATCCATTCGTCCATCCATCCATCCGTCCATTCATCCATCACATCCATCCATCCATCCATCCATCCATCCATCTATCCGTCCATCCATCCATTAATCCAACCATCCACCCATTAATCTTCCCTTCATTCATCCTCCATCCATCCATCCTTCCATTCACCCAGCAGTTGTCCATTCAGCCATCCATTCATCTATCCCTCCATCCATTCTCCATCCATCCATCAATACATGCAAAAATTCATCCATCCACACACTGAACAGTCTATCCATCCTTCATCCATCCATCCATCCATCTATCATGTGTCCGTCCATCCATCTATCTATCCATCCACCAATCCACCCATCTTCCATTCATCCATTCACCCACCCAACCGTCCATCCAATCATCCATCCATCCATCCATCCCTCTATCCATCCACCCTACCATTCAACCATCCATCTATCCTCCATCCATCCAACCATCCATCCATCGAACTTCCATCCATGCATCTATCCATCCATTTCCATCCATCAATCTTACATATTCAATCCATCCATTCATCTCCATCATCCATCCATCCATCCATCCATCGATACATCCTTTCATCCATCATTCATCTGTCCTTCTATCTTTCAGCCACTCATCCATCCATTCATCCATTATACTATTTATATATTCAAAAATAAGAACCGGAGCAAGCACAGCAGTCTCAGCGATCTGACAGGTCAGGATTTGAACCGTCCGAACGTGAGGCTGCAGTGTTCACCAACAGCATGCCTGCTCCAAGACATGATGAGGTATGGGTCCCAGCAGATGTGTGGAGGCTTCATACAGATGTGCGGAGGTTTCATACAGATGTGTGGAGGTTTCATAGAGATGTGGAGGTTTCATACAGATGTGTAAAGGTTGCATACAGATGTGCAGGTTTCATACAGATGTGTAAAGGTTTTATACAGATGTGCAGGAGGTTTCATACAGATGTGTGGAGGTTTCATACAGATGTGTAAAGGTTTCATACAGATGTGTGGAGGTTTCATACAGATGTGTAAAGGTTTCAAACAGATGTGCAGGTTTCATACAGATGTGCAAAGGTTTCATACAGATGTGCAGGTTTCATACAGATGTGTAAAGGTTTCATACAGATGTGGAGGTTTCATGCAGATGTGCGGAGGTTTCATGCAGATGTGTGGAGGTTTCATACAGTTGTGCAGGAGGTTTCATACAGATGTGTAAAGGTTTCATAAAGATGTGTAAAGGTTTCATACAGATGTGCTGGAGGTTTCATACAGATGTGTAAAGGTTTCATACAGATGTGTAAAGGTTTCATACAGATGTGCTGGAGGTTTCATACAGATGTGTAAAGGTTTCATATAGATGTGTAAAGGTTTCATACAGATGTGCAGGTTTCATACAGATGTGTAAAGGTTTCTTACAGATGTGGAGGTGTCATACAGATGTGTAAAGGTTTCATACAGATGTGTGGAGGTTTCATACAGATGTGTGGAGGTTTCATACAGACGTGTAAAGGTTTCATACAGATGTGTGGAGGTTTCATACAGATGTGTAAAGGTTTCATACAGATGTGCAGGAGGTTTCATACAGATGTGTGGAGGTTTCATACAGATGTGTAAAGGTTTCATACAGATGTGTGGAGGTTTCATACAGATGTGTAAAGGTTTCATACAGATGTGCAGGTTTCATACAGATGTGCAAAGGTTTCATACAGATGTGCAGGTTTCATACAGATGTGTAAAGGTTTCATACAGATGTGGAGGTTTCATACAGATGTGGAGGTTTCATGCAGATGTGCGGAGGTTTCATGCAGATGTGTGGAGGTTTCATACAGTTGTGCAGGAGGTTTCATACAGATGTGTAAAGGTTTCATACAGATGTGCAGGTTTCATACAGATGTGTAAAGGTTTCTTACAGATGTGGAGGTGTCATACAGATGTGTAAAGGTTTCATACAGATGTGTGGAGGTTTCATACAGATGTGTAAAGGTTTCATACAGATGTGGAGGTTTCATGCAGATGTGGAGGTTTCATGCAGATGTGCGGAGGTTTCATACAGATGTGGAGGTTTCATGCAGATGTGTAAAGGTTTCATACAGATGTGCAGGAGGTTTCATACAGATGTGTAAAGGTTTCATACAGATGTGGAGGTTTCATACAGATGTGCAGAGTTTTCATACAGATGTGTAAAGGTTTCATACAGATGTGTAAAGGTTTCATACAGATGTGCAAGTTTCATACAGATGTGTAAAGGTTTCATACAGATGTGTGGAGGTTTCATACAGATGTGTGGAAGCTTCATACAGATGTGTGGAGGTTTCATACAGATGTGTAAAGGTTTCATACAGATGTGCAGGACGTTTCATACAGATGTGTAAAGGTTTCATACAAATGTGGAGGTTTCATGCAGATGTGTGGAAGCTTCATACAGATGTGTGGAGGTTTCATACAGATGTGTAAAGGTTTCATACAGATGTGGAAGTTTCATACAGATGTGTGGAAGCTTCATACAGATGTGCAGGAGGTTTCATACAGATGTGTAAAGGTTTCATACAGATGTGGAGGTTTCATACAGATGTGGAGGTTTCACACGGCTCCATGCGTCTGCTGGGAGCACAGAGTCCGCTCTGGAAGCCTGAGCAGCAGCAGCGTGTTAGATTTGACACAGCTATCAGTTAGTCTGCCTTCGCCGCTCAGACAGGTTTTGGAGGATGTCAGGGTTTTAGCATGGAGATCCAGTACCTCCAGAACCAGGTGCCAGACACATGTTAACGGACTGAATGGTTCTACAGAGGCCGTGCAGCTCAAATTCAAATAAATCATCCGGCCGTCACAGACGAGTGTGTATTTATGTTCATGCACACACACACAGCCTGATTACGGGAAGGAGCGGCGCTGACTGACAGCTGACTCAGTTGCCCTTCGCAGGACTAACGGAGGCCTTGTTGGGCGCTGAAAGGCGATCGGTCCTCCTCGACGCTCTGCAGCAGCGGCTGTGGCTCCGGAGCGTTTCTCTCCTCCGCTCTCCGTCTCTCATCAATAGAACCAGTGTCCTCAGGAGTGTGACGGACACGTGGACTCGCTGTCTCTCCTTCAGCCTTTCACTTATTGTAATCCTCACAGGTGAGGCTGCTGCCCGTCTCCAGGCGACCACGGGAGACTCCGATCCCTCTGACCTCTTGACCCTCCGTTCCTTCCCTCTCCTCCCAGTTGTTTCCTTCAGGATCTCTAACAGTTACACTGAGAACCGGCCTTCAATCACAGTATAATCCACATCTTATCATCAATAAAACCTAATCCCTCATTTTCATTACTGGGCTTTTTTCCTTCACTTTCCTTTTCTTTTTTCTGCATTTCTCTCTCTTGTCAGAGCAGAACACACACACCTGATCTACCTGTGACTTTTGACTTGTTTTTGTTTATTCTGCTCTTGGTTCATGGTGGTTAACCATCCAACCAAGTCTTAAGATGTGGTTCATCAATCTTTCATTCGTCATTCCATCAGCTGAAGGTAGCAATCAGTCTTCCTCTGTTGGAAGTCTTCTCACAGTTCAGTAAAGGTCATGCATTTGTGGGATGAGCAGCAGTTGAGTGAACAGTCTGTGGTGTGGAGGATTCTCCCAGCAGCTGTTCTCTGCTGACTGGATGTCTGAAGTCTGAAGAAACGAGATAAAGAGACGTCGAGACGATGTTCTGCAAACCAGAGTACACCCCCTAAACCCAGCGCTGAGTTACGCTCTCAGTTCGCAGAAAATATGAGAAGCGATCTCCCTCCTTAAAGGGATTTCTGGAACTCAGAGGAGACTGAGCGGTCTCCAGGCGGCGGAGGTCGGCTGCGTTCACACTGCGATGCTGCGAGCTGGGCAGAGGCATGTGGAGGTGGAGGGGAGGGGGCGGAGGGGCCGGTCCGGCACATCAATCAGGCCGGGCGCTTCGCCTGTTCTCCGGCGCTCAGCCCGGCCCCCGGGGGCCCGGGCGGGGGCGGGGCCTCGGAGCAGGACGGCGCTCACCCTCGCCTAATGATAGGGCCCACTTTACTCAGTATAAATCACCCTGACCCATAAACACCACCTCCACACGCATCCCGGCGGCTCACATCCACCTCCACGCTCAGGCTGACTCACACTCACACGCACACACACACACACACACACACACACACACACACACACGCACACACACCGTTGTGCGCCCTCGTACCCTGCAGGGCCCTGGATGATGGACTGCCTCTCCTCGCCAGCCCGCCTTCCTCCTTCTAGAAAAAAAAAACCCAAAAAATAAGCGCTACGGATGGCATTTGAAGTCGTTCACCGATCGGCGAACCGTGAACACACAGATCAGCGCGGCCGAGAACGAGAGGCGGGCCGAACACACAGATGAAGGTGAAGAAGCCGTGAGACTGATGTTGTTTGGAGCCGCTTGAGGGAAACGCAAACAAATCCAGGAATACCTTCCTGCTGCTGACGGGAAGCGCCGGTCTGTGACTCTGCATTCTGAAAGGGCCTTATGCTAATGCCGTGACCTCTGGATGTGCGTGTGTTTGCCCATCTCAATGGGCTTTTCCCATTTTCCCCTCTTCACTTCACACACACATACACACACACACACACACACACACACACACACACACACACACACACACAATCTCCTGGCATTTTAATTAAACGGCAGAAGCTGCCAGGTCGGGGGACAGCGCTGCTTTACATGTTGCTGCTGTCCTGCTGAAGCCTTTTCTCTCCAATAACGTCACGTTTTTCTCTCTTTTTAAGGTTTCCAAGCAGACTTCATGCTGTAGTTTTAGTCAGAACAGCAGAGAGTGGCGCTCTCGCTACAAGAGCAATAAAATGCAGGATTTCCTGAGGAATTATGGGATTCAGAGCCGGCAGACGCAGAGCAGCGTCCGTACCAAGCTTGCCTTATTAGGTGTAGCGTTAACCAATCCTTTTCAACAAACGTGGAGCCGGAGCCCCCCCCCCCCCAAACCCCCCTGCCGGCCCGCCGGGCCAGTGTGTGCTCGGCTTTGCTAAAGCAACAGGTGAGCCGGCGTTACTGTTTGCTCGGGGATCAGCTCGGCCCGGATTCACAAGTCCCGGCAAACCTCAGCTGCTCTTTCTGCTGGGGGAAAATACACACTCCGGCCCCACCGGCCGGCCCGGCCTGGCCCGGCCCGGCACTGTACTAACTTTATTTTCCCACCTACTCACTTTACATTTCTCCTTTTAAAAAAAAAGAAAAAAAAATTGGTGTTAACCGTTTTCTTGGAAGCAGGACCGGCCTCTGGGCCCGAGAGTCGCCCCTCCTGTCGGCACACTGTCACCTGTTGTTGTTGTTGTTGTTGTTGTTGTGATGTTTTACCTGTGTCACCTGTCCCTCTGTAGTTGATTTGCGTTACACCCCGTCCCCACTCCACCCCCCCTCATGACAGTTGCTGGGTTGTGTGTTGACAAAGCTACATGAGAAAACACAAGAATCCGCGCCGCGCTGCTGGTGGGGTTGTGTATTCTTCTGCCACATGAAGCTTTGTTTTCAACCCGCCGTCGTGTCGCCGTCTGTGGCGCCGCCCGCCCGCCCAGCCGGCCTCCCGTTAACCACTCGCCCTCTCTCTCTGCTCTCTCTCTCTGTGCCGCCCGCCGCCGCCTGCAGAGACCTGCGCCGTCAACAACGGCGGCTGCGACCGGACGTGTAAAGACACGGCCACCGGGGTGCGCTGCAGCTGCCCCGTGGGCTTCACCCTGCAGCCCGACGGCAAGACCTGCAAAGGTGAGCGGAGTGCGTGCGTGTGTGTGTGTGTGTGTGTGTGTGTGTGTGTGTGTGTGCTGAGATCTGAGTGATGTGGAGCCAAATGGCCGTCACGGCCGCCGGCGCTGCTTGTTGTTGTTGTTGCTTCTTCCACTTCCGGTGACGTCAGTGGCGGTGGTCCGCGGAGAGGACGGCCTCGGCGTGGGCGTCACGCTCACAGACCGATCATTATAGCATTTTGGCTAACCTCTAAACAAACAGCCAGCCAGCGAGGTGAAGCTGTGGGTTGAGAGTGAGTCTCAGCGGTCGGGGCAGGCGGCGGGACGATTCCCCTCAGAGCGGCCAGGCAGCACCAACACATCTGCTGCAGGCTCAGCCACATCGGTACAACAGAACAGAACAGAAATACTTCATCACGCCCTGGGGAAATTCTTCTAGCTTAGTGAGAGAAACAGAAAAAAAGCCCATAATTATTAGAGTAGAAGGTAAAATATCAGTCTGACAGAACAGAGCCTGATAAAAACCTGCAGTACAGTGTGACAGATGTTGAAGGACCTCACCACCTCAAGAAGTAGAGACAGTTTTGGCGTTTCTTGGCTTCAGGGTTCTATTTCAGTGTGTATACACACACCCCTAAATATTTGTCGTTCTCCTCATTGTGAACACCAGACCGCTGGATGGACACCCTGTTCCTCCTCAAGTCCACCATCATTTTGGGTTTTCAGCGTCTTGCTCGGGGACACTTGGACAGGACGAGACGGTGTGGATTGGATTGGATGCTCACAAGCTCTGGACTGATTCATAGCAAACTGTTGCCAAATGGTGGAGTCTGAATGGATCAAGAATGGGAGAGTGTGTCCATCTGCCCCTAAAACTCCAGAAATTATCCATCCATCCATCCGTCCATCCATCCATCCATCCGTCCATCCATCCATCCTCCATCCATCCATCCATCCATCCCAAGTCACACCCTGAGCTGTCATCTCTCCTGGACCTCCTCCGAGTTGGACGGACCCATTAAACCGGCCAGAGGCCGTCGTCTTCAGGTGCCTGAACAACCTTCTCATTGTTTCAGTCTCAGGTCTTGGTGAGTGTAGGGTTTTGGACCGACCGGTACTCTGAGCCCACCGGCCCTCCTCCCATCATTTAGACCCAGAGATACCGGAACTCCTCCACCTGGGGGCGGGGCTCCCTCCTCCGTGGAGGAGGCACACCGTCCCGGTCCAAGAGAAAGCCGTGGATTTAAATCTGGAGGTGCTGATCTGCCTGATCCACTGATGTCCGCAAAATGACAGACGGCCTGAGTGGATCTTGATCCAGGTACGATGTCAGATTGAATCGAGTCGTCTTCTACCTGCTGCCTCCTGGAGCTTTTTTATCAGCACAAAGACAGAACATTCAATTAAAACCAGACGTGTGTCGGTCTGGATGAGTGTTTTTGGCCGTACTGCACCACGACGGTGAAGCGGCGGCCTGCTCCACACTGATCCATTATGAGTCATGTCTGACGGCCAACCTGTACTTCACATTCCTCTGGCACATATTGTCGCCGTGGACGCTAGAACCTCCCTCTCTCATTCGCTGCCCGCCGGACCCCGAGCGATCGGAGACGACGGAATCGCCATGGCAACAAGGCCTCAGTAATGTGCCGCCAGCATGGCTGCTTGCGTCTATGAATCTGATGCAGGAATTGTATAATGCTGCGTGTGTGTGTGGTGTGTGTGGTGTGGTGTGTGTGTGGTGTGTGTGTGTGTGAAGCAGTCTGAGAATGTTGCATGTAGGTGTGTGAAATCCTGGAGCCGGAGCTGTCTCAGGCGAGCCAGGCAGACGACACATCGGCAAACTTTGTGATATTTGAACAGTGAGGCCCACGCTGGCCACCGTCCTCCCTCTCTCTCCCTCTCTCTCTCTCTCGCTCCTCCCTCTCATTCATCTCTCTCTCACTCTCTCTCGCCATCTCTCTCGCTCTCTCTCTCTCTCGTCTCTCCCCCTCTCTCTCTCCTCTCTCTCCCTCTCTCTCTCATCTCTCTCTCTCTCTCTCTCTCATTCGATGTCCCAATGTTAGCTCGGACAGCACCATCCAGCTGTGGATGTCGTAATACATCAGAAACATTTCATTTTATGATGCACAGAAATGCAATTTATAGATTATTCACACGAAGCACCAAGAAACCCAGTTTCCGTCAGTATAATTTTTTATTTTACAGTGTTTGGGTCAGTCTAATGACTGACATGGCATCACTTAGAAAAGGAAGATGCTCTATAATCTGGATGTTAGCATGAGATCCTGTAGGGTGTAAATGTTCTCTGTTTTCCCACCATGTTTGAGAAGTCTTCAGCCACTGTCTTTTACTCAGAGGTATGTAGCGATCACTGTTGCATGCTGGGTAAACGGTCTCCTCTGGAGCTCTGCAGTCAGGTTGCCGGCTGGCAGCCTGTGCGAACACTTCCACTCCGTCTCCAGGTGTGATTTGTGTCCCTGACAGAAAACCGGCATTTACAGTGGTGGAAAAATGAAAAGTGTAAGATGGATAGGCGAGCGGTCCAGCTGTGCCCCGCCCACTTAATGAGCCTCGGCCCCCAGGCCTCATAAATCCACCTGTGAGGAGCAGGCGGCGGCCATCCATCAGGATCCATCAGCCCGGCCCGGACCTTCAGAGAAGCAGGCCAGCTCCTCCGTCAGGTGGAGTCCCTCCCAGACCCGGCTGGTCCAGGAGGCAATACCACGGCGGCCTCCAGGGGGCGACACAAAGTCAGGAACAAACATCAACCCTCAACTGAAATACATTAAAACTAGCATATACTGCGAACTGCGGACAATTAAAAGCTATATTTCAATAAATAATATCATAAATATTAAATAATGAATATTAATTTAGAGTCTGAGCTGGGGAGGGTCTGTGTCCTGCATCAGTGTGTCATCTCCCCCCGTGTGGTCGCGCCTCGTCTCTCTGGCCCGTTAGCGGCGAGCTGCTGGGCGGTAATTGCTGGTTGAGGAACACAGTAGTTAGCGGTGGGATAAGTGCGGCGCTGCGAGGTGGTCTGAAGGCCGGTCCGAGGGGAGGGGCTCTGAGTGTGTGCCCCGTCCCGCCCCGTCGTACCCCGTCGTACCCCGTCGTACCCCGTCGTACCCCGTCCTGCCCCGTCGTACCCCTTGATGCCCCCCGGTGCCCCCGATGGGGCGTGTTCTAAACCCACCAGCCTCCTCCTCGCTCCCTGACACTCGTTTCATGACGGCTTTTGTGCAACACATACACAAACACACACAAACACACACAAACACACACAAACACACACACACACACACAGAGGGTGTTTTTTTTTTTTTTTTCAACGGCTTCCAGATGTTTGATTAGTAGGTGCACGTCGGAGTTCCATGCAGCGGGACGTGCACGTGTTCATGCGGGTTAATTAACACACATTTGGGTTAGCCCGTCAATCCACACACACACACACACTCGCTGGCTGGTTTCTCAGGTGTTTGCATGGACAGCGTGTGGTCGGCGGAGCACGTTGGCGAGCCGTGTACGGAGTGTATCGGCTCCTGAGACACGTTCCCACTGGCCTGCATTCCTGCTGAACACACACTCCGCCAGGCTCCAGTCACTGGGCGGCGATCGGACCCTCGGATCAGGGTTTATCTTCAACACACACTCCTGGAAGATGACCGACGCGCAGAATCAGTTCTGGTTGCTGCAGAAAACCTCTTGAAAGGACGCTCCAGTGAAGTTGTGTGAACTGCAGAAAACTCGGATCACCTTGAAGCTTCCTCCTTCTTCCCTCTGGTTCCTCTGGAAGTCTCTGGAACATTCTGACCACCGACATTCAGATCAGTTCATGGTTCGTCATCAGCCAGTGAATCTCAGGTGAATCAGTCCTGCTTCCAGCGGCTGACAGACGGTCGACCTTGGGCGGCCGGCCGTGACCAATCCAGCGGTTCATTTATAAAACTTTACGTGAGAGAAATTCCAGAGGCTCTCGCTCAGAGGAAGACTCGAGGATGGCTTCACAGAGCATCTCTGTGCGTGTGGAGGGTAACCCCAACCCCAACCCCAACCCCAACCCCAACCCCAACCCTAACCCTAACCCCAACCCTAAACCCTAAACTGTAACCCTAAACATAACCCCAACCCCAACCCTAAACCCTAACCTGTAACCCTCAACTTCTTGATTTTATGAGCAAACCTTGACTGCATGAAGATGAGGTGATACAATGTGATGCCTTGCTCATGGGTTCGTTCTGCGTCCGTGTGGACAGAACCCCACCCCCTCATGCCCCCACCGGCTGTTTGTTATGAAACAAAATGGACGTCCACGCTGGTTTAATGCCTGGATAACCAACCCGCCGCCCCCAGCTGCAGGTCCGACCCTCTCCTCCTCCTCCTCCTCCTCCTCCTCCTCCTCCTCCCTCCTCTCCCTGCGAAGGACCCCCCCCCCCCCCCCCCCCGTCCTCCATGCTGAATTATTTGTGGAGTTTCGGGTTTCTCCAATCTTTTCCATTATTTGCTTTTCACTGCAAATATTTGGTAAAACTACAGAGCGGCTCGGCGCCGGGAGCAGCGCCGCATTCCTGATGAGCAAGGCCTCAGCGGGTTCTGCACCTCCGTCAGGTACACAGACCCGACCCCTCTTGACCTGGGCTCCTGTTGCTGAGCCGTGTGCCTGGCTGATGGGCCGATGGGCAGCGGCAGCGGCGTCAGACCGGCAGCCGAGCCCCGTGGCGGCGGCGGCAGGGGGGGGCGGTTGTCTCCTCGGGGGTCGGGTTTCTCAGTCCAAACACTGGGCTTCTGCAGCGGGCCGGGGCGCAGCCGTGTTTCCTTTGGCCCAGGTGGATGTTAGCAAGCCTCCAGCCTCCGTCCACCTCTCCAAACATCTGCCCTGGAAGAAGAATTCAGTACCGGCACATTCAATTAAAATTCCGTCCTACAAGAGGCCTATTATTTAGGTTATTGATATTTGGTGTGAAAAGGGTCAAGGATTTTTTTTTTTTCAAACCAAACCAATGCAGAGAGTCTCTGCAGAGATTCTTTCTCCATCTGGTCCATGAGAAGCGCTGCAGTCATGAACGTGGGACGTGAGCTGGACACGTCTGTCCTGTCAGCCAGTGGCTGGGAGTCTCTGCTCCGCTGTGTTTGCAGTGAGCGGTGTTACACAACGCGCTTCCTTCCTGCTCCTCCGTGTCCGTCCACGTGCGATCCGACTGTTCCTGGGCTAATGAGCAGTGTCCTCATTAACGCAGCGCTCCTGGTTCTCCAGATGTTCCTGCACAGGGCCGTGTTTGTGCTCTCTCATGTGCACAAACACACTTTATTCATCAAGCGTTGGGCCTCTTCACAGAAGTGTTGTTTAGTCATGAATGTAGATTCTCGTCTGCTGGACTGGATGGTTAAACGCCGCATGTCTTCTCATCATCCCTGTTTCTGCCCATCAGTCGAAGTTAATGCAATAAGAGAAGAGGAGGACGGGCCGGGGACGAGCGGGGTGTGTGTGTGTGTGTGTGTGTGACGGGATGTGAAGCAGAAAGCAGGACGGCGTCCGTACGGAAGGATCAGGAGGTCCAGGAGAGCGAGAGGAGAAGGGCTGGAGCTCGGACCACCCTCCTCTCTCCCTGTCCTCACTGCCCTTCATCTGTCCTCCCTCTCTCTCTCCCTCTCTCTCTCTCCCTCTCTCTCTCCTCTACAAACTTTATCATTTCAAGATGTGCAGAGGTTTAATGTATTTATTTAAAGCGGGAGCTTATTTAAGCTCCATTAAGGGTATTATATCCCTCCTGCGCCCGGCCGTCCCCGGAGTGGCCATTAAGAGCGTTCAGACGCTGCGGTCCTGCCGCCGTGTTCGCAGCTGTCACAATAATTATGAAGCTGTGTCCGCCGGGGTGGCATCCACCCATTTTACCAAGGCATTAGAGCGGGCCTCGATAAACAGTGTGTGTGTGTGTGTGTGTGTGTGTGTG